>NC_136486.1:30907633-30935133 GCF_053919585.1 Euprymna scolopes
CCCCTGAACGTTGCATCCGAAGATCCGGAGAAAGATTTTCACCGAATTGCATAAAAAACCACAGTAAAACATGGAAACGGAGGAATAATGGCATGGGGGACCTTTTCTGCTGCAGGAGTTGGGGAAATTATCAGATGTGATGCGTCAATTAATGCCAAAGAATACATTCAAATATTAGAAAGAGGTCTATTACCAAGCATCCAGAAGTTAGAAATGAAGAATGACATTATTTTTCAACATGATAATGCCCCTGCACACACAGCAAAAGTCACAAAGAAGTGGCTTACTGATAATTCAATTGATGTGATGTTTTGGCCTGGCCAAAGCCCAGATTTAAACCCAATGGAAAATATTTGGGCTATAATATCTCGTGCATTAGTTAGAAAAACTTTTTCCAACAAAGAAAAATTATGGGAAGTAGTAGAAAGATAATGGAATAACATCTTCTCTTCACAGTGCTCCAAGTTGGTTGAGAGCATGATAAAAAGAATTGATCTTTTAAAAAGATCTAAGGGCAATTCCATTCCATACTAAGTTTTTATTAAAGTAAATATCTTGCTCTTTATATTTTTTACTCATTTTCGTTTATTATTTAATTGCATTTTGTGTAATAAATTGTAAATTTCTTTCCTGGCCCATTTTTTTGTTCATGAGTGTATATAGTTTAACATAGGCATATTGAGTGCATGTCATGATGACACAAATCTTCGACACATAATCATTTCCAGAGTTCAATCAATAACTGACATCTGAAGTTAAACCAAAATGAAAGTTCAAATTAGACAAAATAGAGGTATGAGTCAGGATGGCGAATGACGTCAGATTTTTTTTTTTTTTTTTTTTTTTTTGGTTTTTTCTAGCTGAGAGAAACAAAGGTATTCAAATCACTCTGTCTGTGGAAGCGGGTACGAGACACTCTGTCGATAATAATGTGGAAAAGAAAACCTTGACAATCGCTGACCTCATTTCAGTCAAGAGGTTAACTAAATAATCACACAAAAGAACGCTAATATCTCTTCTCCTAAGTCAATTGTCTCTCAAAATAAAACCTTTAGAAAACCCTCAGTGAACGTTTCTTAATTTTTTAGGAATGAAAATGTAGGGCACTTACTTGACTAGCACGTGTACATGATTTAAAGGGTCGGCCGTGAAACAAAATGAAAGAGAAAGAAAGGAAAAACTAACGTGACAAGACAGTTTGCTTTATGGTGAATAATCACGTGACTGTGAATGTTTATGCAAACGAGACTGGTCTATAAAAGCGACCGTGAAGCGAGCACGAGTCGAGTTGAGAGAAGGCGTGTTACTTATGCAGACGTGTGGAAATCAGCAGGAAAGATCGTTGCGTTTGGAAGTCGGGAGTTTTGACAACAGTGTCGAATTTAACCGGGAAATTGGTGATTTGAAGTGCAGAATAAATAACCCTTGAGTTATTTAATTATGCCTACTTAATGAAAAGAAGCGGAAGTCTTATAAAAATGAAGCGACTATAAAGGAAGCGATAATAAAAGAGACCAACGTATAAATGCCTCCTCTTTATATAAAGAACATTGATTTTTATTAAAGAAAACATCTCTTCTGCAGTTATTTATTTTCTTTGATTCACTGCATGTAGTTCTATGTCATGCCCCATCGTCTTTTCATATGACTGTTAATATGTACACACGCAACCACGACACAGATTGGAAAGCAGAAAGACAAACCTGACTTCCCATCTACACACAGCGCCTTGGTAGTTCCAAATGGTCATCTGTCTAGTACTAGCCTGGCTCAGTGTTGCTTAACTTTGGTGATCTTACAAAAATCGATATGTCAACGCCATTGTGACATAATGTCATAACCTAGGTTGGTTGGTTATTTGTGAGAATAACATCCTAGATGGAAATAATTCAAATAACCAAATCGTTCCAAAAAATGATTAAACTTATAAAGATTACATACGCAATGCATAAAATGTTTTACGTAAAAAAAGAACGACAAAAACAAAAAAAAAACACAGTAGTTAATGTTAATAGATATGGTTTCAACTTTCAAATGGCACAAAAAGTATTTTCCTCTTTTTTTTTAATATAGGACATTAGGAATTTCCAAATAATTGAAACAAAAATGGATTATTTGTATTGTTCAGACTACTGTTCTCATCTAGAGTGTTATAATCACAACATTTCGCCCGATGTAACCTCCGATCTTCTTCAGATGTATATTGACAATGACTCGACTTCATCATATCTTAATGGAAGCCGGTGTAACAACGTGATTATTTAAATTCAATGTTCTTTATTTGTGTATTCATTTAGTATTTATATTTACATAAATACAAATAATAAATTACTAAATAATCTAATATATAAAGTTGTCTTGTTGGGTTTTTAAAGTCGTACCCAAATAGCAATGAATCTGGTTTATATTAGACATCATTGGATTCTATTTTAAATCTTAATTGAGAAAAACTGTGTTTGATATTGCTACGGAGCTCTTTTTATCAATTTCATCCCTTTTAATGTTCTAGAACCTCCCAGGCTTTGCCTTTTCCCTTTAAGAAGTGGTTACTTTATTGAACAACGAGATACACAGCATTTATTATAGAAAAGGTGGAACGTAGATATTAGTGTTGAGACGATTTATCGGAATCGTGAATGGAATAAAGCAAAACTTTTTGAGGTATCAGAATCTGAAAAATTTCCTGATGCCAAAACTGACTCTTTTGTGTTTTCATTTGTTTATAATTTTTAAAATTTAATTTTCTATTGATGTTAATAATGATGAAATAAATATTTATTGATTTTAAGCTCGCCATAGAACTATAACCAAGTATGTTGTTGGTTGTTTTTGTTTTACGGCATATCAACTCTTTTCGGGTTATTTAATGCCGAATCCAGTGATTCGGAAGAAAAATTTTTTAATAGAATATATTTTTTGTTTTCAAGTCGGTTTCTATTTAACCCATAGTTAGGACCCTAACAGGTACTACCACTCCGGGTCAGAGTGGACCTGGGAGCAATGGTAATTAAAGGGTGGCTCCACACTCCCCAAAGCCCGCAAGCTGGGGCCTCACCACTGGATATAGTTTAAGGTCATATCCAGGACCCCAAGTATGTTTTTATGTTTGTGAAAACATATTGCATATGATATAGTTTTTTTGTTTTGTTTTTTGCAATGATTCAGAAAAAAAAACTCCATTACTAAATATTTACAAATTTAAAAAGCATTGGAATCGTTAATATTATCGTAAATTTAGAACAGAATCAGACTGTGGCCAATAATTTCTCTTTCACACTTTTTTTCTTATTTTTTACAAGCCTAGGTGCCCGAAGTTGCCCGGGTGTTTGGAGGTGTGTGTTGAGCAAAAAAAAAAGTGGTAGTAGGCAGGCAAGCTCGAACCCGTACTGCGAAGGAGGAAAAGAACAGGGGGGAAACGTGACGTCTTTACTCTTGCACCCATTGCCAAACCGGAAGTTTAAATTAACGCTAGTCAATCGAAAAGACTTTCGAAAATATCGGCGAATAAAGCGACCCCTTCCTATAGAAAAGCGCCCTGTTGAGGGTGAAGGAATTAATGTTTTTAGCCAATTATTCGATATTTGTCGTCCGGAGGGTCGAGCTTAAAAACGATACCGATATCGTGTAAATCTGTCATCTCTATCGAAAGTTTAGGCATACATACATACATACATACATACATACATACATACACACATTTGAATAGACTTATATGGAGATTTATATTATAGATGGTTGCTTTAAAAAAATATTATCATTAATTGTATCAGAATCGAGAAAAATATTGGAATCGTCTCATCACTACTGGAAATACCCCAACACTTTATCATAAAAAAACTGTGGACAATTATTTCTCTTTTTCTTATTTTATTTATGTTTGCTTTAAAAAAATATTAACAAATAGTAAAAAGCTTCCGACATATCCACTTCCAAAGCATAACGCTGAAAATAAATTAATAAAATTAATAATTTACAAAGTACATCTAATATATAAACTTATCTTGGATTTTAAATGTCGGACCCAAATAGCAAAGAATCTGATGTGCTGATATTTTATTCTACATCATAAAATGACTCTTAAAATTTTAACTGAAAAGGTCTGATCTTGTTATGGGGCCTTATTTTCGATTTCATTCCTTGGATGAACAGAGAGTAAGTGAAAATATGTGGGTGAGGACATTTTTTATTCTATATACTCAACAAATTTTTTATCTACAGACTTGAAATTTGGTATATAGGGTACTCAGATATGTGAAAAACTTTTTTATCCGTTTTCATGTAGGAAAAGGGCTGCTAAGGGCTGAAAACTGCTACGTAAGAGTCATTGAATTTTTATCTGTTTGCTAACAGCTTCACGGATTCACACGTATGAATAGTTCATGTTAGAGATTATTCATGTTAAGAATAAGTAGGTTTGAAAACACCGTTTAAAGTTCGTGTCCCGCTGGTCTAATGGTTATCATATTTGACTCATTGCCTTTGGGTTTTGGTTTCGATCTCAGCTCGAGTATTTTTTTTTTTTTTTTTTTTACTTACAAAAAGTGGACCGTTTAGAAAAATATATAACACTCTCATGTACATCTCTCAGATGCTGTATTAATTAAAATATAATATCTATGCTTATTTTACGACCAGGCAACGTCGGGCGGCCTGCTAATGTATATATATATATATATATATATATATATATATACACTAGCAAAAGTACCCGTCGTTGATTGGTTTCCAAAAACAGCCTACAGAAAATGGATTCTGATTTATGAAAGTATGATAGGTTATGAAAAGGAACAGTTGTAAAGAGATAGCTTCGAATTCGGGGGTATCAAAACCAAAGCAAAATAAGATGAAAGTAAAAATAAAATAGATAAACCCCATAATTTATTATACCATACCTATTCACACTGAAACACTTATCACAATATTCTGTGGATATATATTAAAAAATCTTGTTAAACTTTGTGACATATTTCCATTCTATGGAGGTCAAGCGCAAACGAACATCCCATAATTTTTTTATACCATATTTCTTCAGACTGAAACACAATTATCAAAGTATACTTACACAGATAGATATGAACAGTTTTTATTAAAGTTTGTGTCTATTTCCATTCTATGGAGGCCAGGCGCAAACGCAGACACCACAATTTTATTATACGATCCCTATTTAAGTTAAAACATACTTATCAAAGTATTCTTATGTACATCTATATCAAAAACACTTGTAAACGTTTTTTTTAATTTAAAATTTTTTTTATTTCCATACTTTGTGGACCAGGCGCGAATGCAGACCCCACAATTTTAATGAACCACCGTTCTGCCAGATCAAACATACCCATTCCTGTGTCTCGATACATCTTCTACCATTATATGTAATCAGTTTTTTTTAAATAGTCAACCATAAAGGAGCCTATTTGTGACCACACACACACACACACACACACACACACACACACACACACACACACACACACACAGCTTTATATTATAGATATACTAGCATTTCAGCCCAGCTGTTTGGAGGTGTGTGTTGAGCAAAAAAAAAAAAAAGAAAGAAAGAAAAGTGGTAGTAGAAAGGCAGGCTCGAACCCGTACCGCAAAGGAGGAAAAGAATGGGGAAAAAACGTGACGGCTTTGCTGTTATGGCCACCGCCAAACTGGAAGTGACATAGGTTTTAATTAAGGCTAGACAATCGAAAGGAGAGGATGACTTTTGAAAATATCGGCGAAAAAAGCAACCGCTCCCTGTAGAAAAGTGTCCATTTGAAGGTGAAGATGTTAATGTTTTTAGCCAATTTTTCAATATTTGTCGTCTGAAGGGTCAAGCTTCAAAACGATGCTGATCTTGTAAAAAATCCGTCGCCTCTGTCGAAAGTTTTAGGCAGACATGCAAACATACATACATACATTTATATTATCATAACTCAAATTTTCGACCCAAACCGATTAAAAAGCTTGCCCTATCTCTGAATGCCCTTTATGTAAAATTTCAAATGTTTAGACCAGAAATTGTCTGAGTAATTTGGTAGAGACCAAGCGGTCAATTTTTTTTTTTTAATGTGACCCCTATTATGACCCCTTAACATTTATTGTTTTTGGCTCAAATCAAGTTAGTAAGTTAGATCCATGTCCAAGGAACCTATATCTAAAATTTCAAGTGTTTAGACCCAAAATTGGCGGAGGAGTATGGTAGAGTTCTCAAAGGTCAAATCGTTGAACTTTGACCCTTTAACAGCCAAAATTCTGGCCGAAAACCGATTACAAAGATTTTTCCAAATCTCAGTATCCTGTATATCAAATTTCGAGTCTGTAGACTGAAAATTGACAGAGTTATTGTGTAGGGAAATGTACACAGACACACACTTTCACTTATATATATTTTAAAGAAAGAAAAATCATTATATACATAACACACAAAAAACTGTAAACAGTGTCTGTTCTTTTTGCACTCTTTTCTGACTTTTTATGTTCAGATTTTCAAAACCAGAGTTAATACCTTATTTATTATCAGACCGGAAGTAATAAAAATTCAGGGAAGACATTAACAAAAAGTAAGAGCCCCCCCCCCCCGCTCCCTCGCCCAATCCGCAAATCACATGAATTCAAAATTCTGCTAATAGATAAGAATTAAGTAGATAAGATGAAAAACACACACACAGACAGACACGCGTGTGCGCACGAAAAAATGTTTTTTTTAAACAAAGATGGCAATCAAGTTTTGTTATATCGAACAAAACTCTTTAGGGAATGGAAGTTAATTCCAAACCGAATGAAAATCGTACCAGACAACCTGAAATAAACGGGTACCAAGAAGTTTATTGTGATATGAAAATACCAAACAAACTCACCTTCTTTCCCACCTTGAACCTATTCTACACAGACTTTAAAAAGGAAATAGACACATTTATCATTTAAGTGAATAAATGTAAACGTTATATTATTTATCACACCTATATTACCACCTAAATGTTTTGTTTAAATTAATAATACGACAGAGACTTTTGAAATAAATACAGTAGGTAGCAAATACCTAAACACATCTATATGCATGCCTAATTTTCATAATTATTTTTTAAACAGGAATTAATATATAGTGCTATTCATTTCTACTTTCATAGCACTATTTTCATATATATTAGTGACCTGCCAATGTCACAGCGGAGACAACCACACAAAAAAAAAAAAAAAAAAAAAAAAAACGAAGCAAAATTCATCTCAAAGCAGGAAAACTAAAACTGACTTACCAGGACACTGTATATACAAATTTAGGCAAATTTGGGCATATTTTATTGGTTTGAAAATATAATTTTTGTTTACCAATTGTCATAAAATTTTAGCCATAGAATAGTGTAATAATTTTCCAAAAACCTGCAAATTTTCATGTAGTTTCGTCCCATAGAACCAAAGATATGAGCATTTCAATATTCAATTTGGCTACGAGTATATATATCTTCTTCTATAATATAAAGCTGAAGTCTGTGTGTGTGTGTGGTCACAAATAGGCTCTTACATTGTTGACTATTATAGAAAACTGATCACATATTATGATAGAAGATGTATCGAGACATCGGAATGGGTATGTTTGATCTGGCATAATGATGATTCATTAAAATTGTGGGGTCTGCGTATGCGCCTGGTCCACAAAGTATGGAAATAAAAAATTTAAAAATTTGAAAAAAAAACGTTTACAAGTGTTTTTGATATAGATGTACATAATAATACTTTGATAAGTATGTTTTAACTTAAATAGGGATGATATAATAAAATTGTGGAGTCTGCGTTCGCGCCATAGAATGGAAATAGGCACAAACTTTAATAAAGACTTTTCATATCTATCTGTGTAAGTATACTTTGATAATTATATTTCAGTTTGAAGATATATGGTATAATAAAATTATGGGGTGTTCGTTCACGCCTGACTTCCATAGAATGGAAATATGTCACAAAGTTTAACAAGGTTTTTAATATAGATTCACAGAATATTGAAGTGTTTCAGTGTGAACAGGTATGGTATAATAAATTATGGGGTTTATCTATTTTATTTTTACTTTCATCATATTTTGCTTTGGTTTTGATACCCCCAAATTCGAAGCTATCTCTTTACAACTGTTCCTTTTCATAAGCTATCATACTTTAATAAATCAGAGTCCATTTTCTGTAGGCTGTTTTTGAACCCAGTCAACGAGGGGTACTTTTGCTAGTATATATACATATATATATAGCACCTTTTTGGCAATTTTGTAAGTTCCAAATCTCAGTTATTAGTGGTCAGAATTTAACAAATGAAGGCTCGTTGGAATGGTAATGATCTGAATTGTGTAGTGAGCTATGTGACATTTGCCTTTAAGGTCACATCATTCAAAACCTATTTTGACACGTTTTAAAACCATAAAATGTTTCAGTCATAGTCATTTGTTTTCCTAGTTTTGCATATGAATTACAAAATATTTGATATTTCCCCCAAACCTCTGGATTTGATGGATGGGAGACTAAAACTTGCTGCTATGGTTTCAAATAATCTGAAATAACACCAAGAGGAGACTTGATTCCAAATATTTCTCATATGCCATATATCTCCCCTCTTCGGTTTTAATACATAAAGTAAATTTCAGTATATAAAGATTATTTGATATTGGACCCTATTTCCAAAAGAAGGAAGATATAACACATGAGAAATATTTGGAATCAAGTCTTCCCTTGCTGTTATTTCATAATATTTGAAACCATAGTGGTAAGTTTTAGTCTCCCCTCCATCAAGGCCAGAGGTTTGGAGAAACTATACATATATATTGTTTCATTTATATATACTTGGGTGTTTCATTTATATATACTTGGGTGTTTCATTTATATATACTTGGGTGTTTCGTTTTAGTTCAGTGAAATTTCTCAGACATCAAGAAGACTTCTTCTTGAGAGACATAGATATTTGAATATTCCATTAAATTCTTCCTTAACCTCTCAAATACTGAGTTAGCAAAGAATTTAGGAGCATATTTTTCATCATTCAAATACGTTATAGTAAATCTTTTTTCTTTTTTTTTGTGCTTTATTGATCTTACTGAATTCCAGGGCAATAATTCATCTAGTCTTGTGGAGTATCCAGTTTCTTGCTGTTACTTGAGGTAACATCACTTGGAGAAGGTAAATCAATCCCTCTAAAACCAGTCTGGTTTAGTCAGACTGAGGAGATCTTATTTGGACCACCAATATTATTTGATTTTGAATATTTAGTCATAGTTTACTTCTTTATTATTTTTTTTGTTGTTTTACATAGGAGTCACCACTTATCAAGACCCGTAGGCCACTCGAGGATAAAGGTTAATGGGTGTATAGTAGTCAATAGGATTATAGCATAGTAATCGTAAGTAGTGGAAATTTTGTAAATTGAATAATTTAGGGCGACGATTCATCAAGAACTTGTTTACGGTGGACTTGAAGACAATCAGATTGTAGTCAGCTGGAAAGCAGGCAAATGGAACAGAGTTCCACAGGCGTGCAGTTCTAAGAAAGAAGCTTTGTTCATGGAATCTACGTTTAGGTTTAGGCATGGATAAAGAGGGGTGGAATTATTGTAAGGAAATGTATCTTCGTACCAGATTGTTCTGCAAAGTGAAACATTAGACACTCGAGGGCAGTCTCTAGTAGGCATTCAATTCTTTCTATTTTTATTTTAATTAGTTACTCCAACCGAGAGATCTTTTTAAAATTCTAACAGTCTCTTTAAGTGCAATTCTTTGTATTTCTCTTGCACTTGGTTCACCGGGTATATTCGCGAGATAGTTTTTGAAATTCTTTTTCATTAGCTCAGTTGCTCCTATAATGACTGGTATGACTGATACCTTCTTAAGATTCCAGTTTCTTTTTATGCCGTACATAAATCCTTGGTATTTTGTTATTTTCTCCCTCTCTGCTCTGTTAAGGCCAGCATCATTAGGGACGCTTGCTTCAACTAGGGTTGCTACTTTCTCCCTCTTGTCCCATATCACTATGTCAGGCTTAATAGCTTCATATATATGTGTATGCTTAAGGTTAATGGGAAACTCAGAAAAAAAGTGAAATATATATGTGCTACAGAAGATCAGTAAGAACATCGATACCGTCGGTTTCAAATCCAAAACAAAGAAGACCAATCTATGGTCGGCTATGTCGAACCCTCTTCAACCTGTGTTTATATTATCTGTCTCAGATTTCTGAGGAGACAGACATAAATAGAGGCTGAAAAGTGTTCGATATAGTCGACCATAGATTAGTCTCCTTTGTTTGAGATTTGAAACCGACGGTACAGATGTTTTTCTGATCTTCTGAAACACAACACACACACACACACACATATATATATATATAGAGAGAGAGAGAGAGAGAAAAATATAAATTATCGAAACCTTTTGTAAAATATGTTAAATAATTTTAAGGAGCAATTAAAATGGAGACTATTTTTAAAATTACAATAGAACAGATACTGTAATGTAATCCTAGATAAAAAATCCAGAAAATGTAAAGAGAAACAGAAGTGTTTGTTAATTTAGTGGCTATTTTTGGAAGATGTGTATTTTAATGATTAGTTTTGGAAGATGTGTATTTTAATGATTAGTTTTGGAAGATGCAAATTGTTATGACTGCTTTTGGAAGATGTCAATTTTAATGGCTTCCTTTAGAAGATATCAACTTTAATGGCAGCTTGTATATGTCAATTTTAATGGCTGCTTTTGGGAAATGTCAATTTTAATGGTTTCTTTTTTTTTTTTTTACAAGATCTGAATTTTAATAGCTAGTTGTAGATGATTTGAATTTTAATGGCTGCTATTGGAAGATGTGAATTTTAGTGTCTGCTATTGGAAGATGTAAATTTTAATTGCTGCTATTGGAAGATGTGAATTTTAATGGCTGCTATTGGAAGATGTGAATTTTAATGGGTGCTATTGGAAAATGTGAATTTTAGTGTCTTCTATTGGAAGATGTGAATTTTAGTGTCTGCTATTGGAAGATGTGAATTTTAATTGCTGCTATTGGAAGATGTGAATTTTAATTGCTGCTATTGGAAGATGTGAATTTTAATTGCTGCTATTGGAAGATGTGAATTTTAATTGTTGCTATTGGAAGATTTGAATTTTAATTGCTGCTATTGGAAGATTTGAATTTTAATTGCTGCTATTGGAAGATTTGAATTTTAATTGCTGCTATTGGAAGATTTGAATTTTAATTGCTGCTATTGGAAGATTTGAATTTTAATTGCTGCTATTGGAAGATGTGTATTTTAGTGTCTGCTGGTGAAAGGTTTATTGTTGATATAAATTGTCATTTATATTACAAAGTATAAAATTTTATATTAAAAAAGATTTGTGCCTATATAAAAGAAAGTGTTTACTTGAATATTGTAAGTTAGTGGAAGGTTGGCCGGGCAAAATGCCTGCAAGCTTTGTCTGTTTTTTTTTTTTGTTTGTTTGTTTGTTTTTTTTTAAAAAAGGAGATTTTTTTATTTGCCTTAATTTAAAACCTCCATCTGTGGACCATAAATATGCAATGATTATAGCTACTGTTTAGGCTTTTAAATGTTATTAACTGAGGCAGATATTTCAATAAATCTCAGAGTTAGTGTTATGTGCAAATGTTTTGCAATTTTAAACAATGATGTATTCCAAACGAAGCCCGGAAAGATGAGAATTTAATGACAGAAATGGAAATAGGTGAAATGCAAATCAACGTTGTTATGGGGTAAAATGATGGGTGGGTATGAATTCTTTATCATAGGCCATTAATCAAAATTAGGAGAAGGAGGGTCTGTGTGGGTGTGTTTATTGGAGATTGTCAACAAAGCTTCTTTTTATAAAGGAACTAAAGGGTTTCTTTCTCTGGTGTGTTGACTTGAAAAGGAAATTAATCTCCATTTTCTTCTTGGGGGTATTCAATTTGTGGAAAGAAATGATTACCCGTCTATTATCCCTCCCTCCTCTCTCTCTATCTCTCTCTCTGTGTTCCCCATTCCCTTTCTTTTCATGTCTGTTTTCTGTCACGTTTTATCCACTTCTGTCCTCTTTCCCTTTCAATCCCCCTCTGTCTCTTTTCTTTGTCTATCCCCCTCTATCCCTCTTTCTCTTTCTATCTACCTGTGTCCCTTCTCTCGTTCTTCTCCATCTTCGTCCCTGTTCTCTTTCCATCCAGCTCTGTCCCCTTTCTTTTTCTACCCCCCCCCTCTCTCCCCCCTTTCTCTTTCTATCCACTTCTGTCTCCTCTTTCTTTCTATCCACAATCTGGCCACGGTCTTTTTCTTTTCACTTCTGACCCCTTTTCTCTTTCTATCTACCTCTGTCGCCTTTTCTCTTTCTAACTACTTCTTTGTCCTCTTTCTCTTTCAATTCATCTCCCCCCCCCATCTCGTCCTATCTACCTCTCTCTCTTATATCGTTTTATCTACCTCTGACCACTTTCTCTTTCTCTGTACCCTGTCTCTTTCTATTTTAGAACATTTAGAAAATGCCAGAACTGCAAATAATTCTTGAAACACCTTATTGAATAGATCAGGCTTTAATTGTATTCTTTTAACTAAAATCCAGAAAATCTGTTGAACAAGACATATTTAGGTTTACCTTTGTTGAAATTTGATTACATCATCAAACATCTTATTTGAATTTGGCGATATTTATGGGTATGTTTCAGTCTTGGTGATACTTTAGATAAAATAATAAAATACAGGACAATAAAATATTAAATGGCAATACGAAAAGCAATGAAAAAATAAAAGATCAGCGACCGTGTAAGTATGTAAAAATACTTTGTTTTGTTGATTGTTTTTTTTTTTGCCAGTGAACGATCAAGAAACAACAAAACAAACTCTTTTTACATACTTGCACAGTCGCTGGTCTTTCATTTTTTTATCATTGTTTTCCATGCATGGGCTGTGACCCTTTCTGGTTATTGATTTTCTGTTGAACACGATAGAGACTTGTTGGCTTTCAAAGGTTTTATTAGAGAGAAAAAGTGGTCGTTCATTGGAAGAGAGACCAATCTAATTCTGATATACTGTGTAACCCTCGCCGAAATTCCCACTAGTTAACATAATCTTTACTTAATGGCATAGGATCCCAATATATAATACTTCATTTTTAGTCTCCTTATTTCTGACAAAGATGAAAGAATTGCTGTTTTCTGGATCAGAATCTATTGCATTTAATACTTATCGCTGACAAATTTTTGATCTTGGAGTATAATTTTTTTAGCTCTTTACATCAAGTGGATCCATGCCTTGTCTGAAGTGATTTCCATAAAAAGTATATATCTTTGCAGCTTATATATATATATATGTATATATATATATATATATTAGTGTTTGGACGATTAAACAGAATTGAGCATCAGAATCGGAAAAATTTGTGTTTGTTTTCCAATGCTGAAATGATTCTTTTTTCTTTTAATTGTCTTTTTTATTTGATTTTCTTTGACGCAAAATCTTCCACTTCTGGTAATAATGATAAAATAATAAATATTTATTGATTTTAAATTACCAGTAAAGATAAAATCGATAGATTATCCCTCACAGTACTCAGAGAAAAATAACAACTTTATAGTTAAACATTTGAAGATTTATAAGGAATCGAAATTGGTAATTGCATCAGAATATGGAATTTAGTACAGAATCGGTAATTGCATCGGAATCGGAAAAAATATTTGAATCGTCCCATCAGTAATATATATACATATCTATATGTAGATTAATGCCTCAAATAGATGCATGATTCGTTTATCTTTTGCATCTTACATATATATATATATATATATATATATATATATATATATATATATTCTTCAGAATCATTTTACCACACTGCTTTCAAAGACATTTACTTCGGATTTTACCATGCAATTTGGATGTTAACTTTTATATCCTTTTCTTTAACTTCCCTTACTCTATGACTTTTAATTACTCAATCAATTTTTAATTGTGATTTTCCATGTCTCTCTGACTGTAGCAAATAAGGTGTGAACCATTGTCACTATTTACTAATGTTTTCTTCTCTGAAGAGATGGTAGACATCGAAATCCTATAGGATAAGGAGTTAAAATATTCCTAATATATTCTTTGTCTTATATAGAATAATAAAAATCTTTTGACCTGAAACTCAAACATTTCACGTCATAAATTTTTAAATTCATTGAATGACTAAAAAAAATTATATATATATATATATATATATATATATAGTCTTTGAAGTTTTTAACCTTTAAAACTATACAAAAAAAATATTTTTTATCATTCGTTAGAAAACCATCTAGTCAGTAAGTCATTTAATCACCTGAAATCACTGCATCAACTCGCTCTCGAATTTACTATAATACCAATAATTTATTTTTCAAGGGATCATCAGTTGTTTACCATGATACACTGTTTCGGGGATTTAAAAACAAAACAGTATATTACATCATGGCTCCCCAGCAGTGTTGATCAAACACCACCACACTTAATCTTAGGAAGAAGACATGTTACAAACATTTGATCCAATTTCCTATTCTTAATTGCAATTACTAACCTTTTCATACTATAAAAATGAATTTCTTACCTGTGCGATTCATCAATTTCCACATTTAAAATGGATGCATTTTTTAATTTATCAGTCTTGTATTTATAAGATTAGGATTAATCCATTTAACTACTTATCACCCCCACTATGATTAGTATTTAGTATATTTACATTCTTATTTAAAATTAGATATATAAAGATTAAAAATATTTTTACATATATACATTTTTTTTTTTTAATATAAATTTATTATATGTAATTATAAATACATTTTATACATTGCTAATATAGTTTTGGATTTCCTTTATTAATATAGTCTGGTTTATCTTAAACGATTCAAAAGCATCAGGATAACGAACAAATGCTTTATTTAACTGCTTAAATATTTTATTTTTATCCCCACCTTGTTTTATATATATATTAGTGTTATGACAATTAACCAGAATCAGAACATTTTGGGGGGTATCAGAGTCGGAAATATTTGTGCATATTTTCCGATACCAAAACGATTCTTTTAATTGTCTTTTTTATTTGATTTTCTTTGAAGCAAAACTTCCACTTTTAGAATGGGTAATTGAAAAAATATTAGAATCGTCCCATTACTAATATATGTATGTATATATATATATATATGTATGTATATATATATGTGTGTGTGTGTGTGCATGTATGTTTTAGATATCTCCGATAATTTGGGAAGATTCAACAAAGTCTTACATCAGATAGGTGATCAGCAAAGTGGTCTTGCAAAAAATCTGCCAAACTCATTTATTCTCTCAGTGAATATTTAGCTGATATCCGAAACTGGAAAGTGATTGAGTATTATTCGGATAAAATGCAATCCATCAAAAAATGCAGCAGATCAACAAAATGAAAACCTAAAATGTTCACCGAATTCATAATGCTCAAAACCACCGGTCAATGATCATCTTTTGATCAAGTCCTGAATTGTTTTATCACTGAACTAGCTGGGCTACCTGACGTTGGCCGGAGACATTAATAACATAACAAAAGAGTTTTCCAAAGTGTGTACACAATCTTCTTTTACCCTCTGTCTGTCTTCTGTCTGTATCTCTCTCTCTCTTTCTCTCTCTCTCTCTCTCTCTCTCTCTCTCTTTGTATATATATATGACTGCCTGTTTTATGTGTCGTGTGTGTTGGGTTTGTTTTTATTTATTCATTGTTGGGGTTTCTGATGAACTGCATGTGTCTGTCACCATATAACTGAACCCCCACCGCCTTGTGGGCCAAGGTTCTTTAACCAAAGGCTAAGGTTTGAGGTAATCCCGACAGAACCTCCAGAGAAGCTTAGGCCCTGTCAGCTTGGTCTTGAACCATTTTTAATTAATTTTGAATTTTTCTTGCCTGATGAGATCTATTATGATCGAAACGGTCTGCACATCGTAGCAAGATATGACTGTATTTACATAAATAATAATAAAATAATATCATTTGCTCTCTTTGATTGAGCACCATCAACGACCTTTGTTGAAATTCAATTATTCTTCATTTTTTAATATCTCTTCCCCTTGAATATATATATATATATATATATATATATATATATATATACCTAATAATGTTTTTTTAACCAAAATTTTAATATATTAAAATTCTGGTAATATTCATATACCAATAAAATCAAAGTAAAAATTAATTGACTCAATTAATTAAGAATCATGATTATCAGTTTTCATAATCGAACATGCATTTAATATTGTTGCAAAATATTAAGACAACAAAATATAAAATGAGAACATCATATTGCATATTTTCTTATGTGTTAGAATTGTTTCATAACCATTTGGGCCATTTTAAATATTATATCATTTAAAAATATTCCAAAATAACTACTCTTCAGACGGCAAAAGACACTATTTATACATATATAAATACAGTAATAAATTCTATTTTAAGAGATCAAGTAGTTCGACCTACCTTCCCAACTCTGTTATATTTACTTTTAATTTTTATTTCTTATATTTTCAATAGCCTTCGAATTTAGTAATCAACCCATTTTCGTATTTCTGCAAATCTGTCTTTATAGAAAAAAATTCCTGTTATTATGCCTAAAACCTGATTATAATAATTTTTTTATTATTACATGCTCACCCCAAACAAGGCACATTGCCACTTTGGTATTGGGGGCTACTATCAGGGACATAAGCTACTGGGGTACTATGTAGGGAGTTGGGCATGAACTTCTGCATGTCAGTACAGTTGGAGAAGCAGGGGCCCGGAAGGGAATTCCAAAGTCTAGCGGTTCTAGGGAATAAACTACTGGAGTAGAAAGCTCTCTTATATCTAGGGATCTCTACTGTGAAGGGGTGGGATTTAGCTGGTGGTCGTGTTTTTTGGAGGTATTTACATTGTGGGGGCACAAGTGCTTCCAGTTCGTCAGCGCATTCACCATTAAAATACTTGTAGAACAGGCAGAGGGATGCATCATTTCGTCGGTGGGACAGAGGCTGAAGCTTAGATGACAGTTCAGGACCTATCAGGTTGGTGAATCTCTTTTGGACCTCTTTTTTTCTCTTATCCACAAAGGATTTAATTATGTTAAATATTCGTCCAGTGATACCGTATAATCTGAATTTTCCTGGAAGACCTTTATGCCATACCCTGTCAAAAGCCTTAGATATATCTAGAGCTACCGCTCTACTCTCCCCTGCTTTGTCCAGTGAATGTTATATACGTTCAGAGATTACAGTTAGGATATCTGCTGTGGAACGGGCTTGCCTAAATCCATATTGTTGGTCGGTCAGAAGCTTAGCATCTATAAGGTGATGGACTAGAGTTTGGTTAATTATGGACTCAAATATTTTGGTTAAAAGTGGGAGGAGGCTAATGGGTGGTTAGCAGGGTCCAGTGTGGAGTTGGAAGCAAATCGACTGGCAAGCATGTTAGCCTTCTCGGTTGCTGAGCAAACAATCTCATGATTGTTGGATAGTGGGTAAATTGTTGATTGCCAATTATTTACTACACTGTTAAAGATTTTCAAGAAATCACAGATTCTTAATTTTGTGCTTTGATATGTTTTTTTTTTTTTTGTTGGTTTCAGTAAATTTTCTCTTAGCTGTTGCCATTTCTTTCTTACAGTCACTTCTAGCTTCTATATACTTCCGTCTGTTTGAACTGGACTAATGTAGGTTAAATCTGTAGTATGCATGCTGCCTTTGTGCAATGGCAGTTGCACAAGCAGAAGTAAATAGATTGAGGAATAAATTGTGAAAATCTAAATTTAATTGAATTTGAAGTTTTGTTATACTTTGTTTTTATCGTTATCGAGAAACCTGGTGGTCAGAAGACCGTAGCAGAGACAGAATCAGCATATTTCAGGGCGTGTTGTTAGAAAAAAAATCTAAAAGAGATGGGAATTCCCCATTAGTATTGGGTACGTGAATGCTTTTTTTTACGATCTATGTTAGGTTATAAGCAAGGGAGAAATCTTCACAAAACCTCCCTTCATCATTTGTTTCAGTGAGCTAGCCATTAAACATTGTGAACATTGAAACCTACACAGACGTGAATGTTGGTTGAGGGACAAGCAGATAGGGTATGATTAATTTGCTTAGCAATGCTCAAAGATAGCTACTTCCTTAGTATGGAGATGGTAGAGGGCAAATATAAATGCTGTGCTGTGTGTAAAGCACATGTAGGGATGTTTGGGGGTCTTCTTTGTCTATCTCTACTACAGGACCATATTCCATGTCAATGGCAATTTTGAGGGTCAGGTTTGGACGTGAAGACCCAATAGTGGTTGTTCTGAGTTTTTTCTTGTTTTATATGTTGGAGTTTTTCATAATTAGGTTTGAGAGTTGATGGAGGAAGTTAGCAGAGTTATTAGGAGCAAGGCTGAGGAGAAGTGAGAGAAAGAGAAAATTAGGGACGAAGGAGGAAGAATTTTATAGATCAGTGATAAGAAAAAGCTACTAGCATGCCATCGAGAGACTCCACAAGAAGCTACTGCATGGTCCAGACTCTATTTACCAAATGGCATGCAACAGCCCTGGTATTATGCACCTGTTGATAGGACGGACTTCTTGGTGGTAAGTCCAAGGTTTGACTCCCTGATTATCAGGTGGATAACGTCAACCACGGAAAACGTTTATCTCCGACACTTTTATTATATTATAATATGACAACAAAGATAGAAATAGAATGGAAAGAGAATTTAGTCATCTGTTAAAGTTGGAGTTATCGAACTTGGTGGCCTTCTTCTATATGTTTAGTTATGTCCCTTGTCTCGGGTGGATATTCAATATGGCGTCCGGCTAACTAATACGTGTTTATCCTACGTCGTGAGAAGTACTAAGTGAACTAACATTGGTAGCATAGCGTATTCGTTCGTGTGACAGATATTATATTTGTTCAATTTACGTTGAAACACAATTGAAAGAAAGATGGCATCATTTACGAAACAGCTACCTATTTTGCAGATTGAAGAAATGTACATTGGATGAACACAAGACATAAGTATATGATCTATCTTCACGTAGTTACATAAAGATAAACAGGGCCCAGCAATATTTTTGTTATTGCCACAAAACATACGAGAATGTGGTCGACACTTAAACATCACAGATGTCGGCTGAACTGACGGATTAAAAATAATTACTGACAAGTTGGACGAGATATATTTAAGGGACGAAAACACGAATGTATACATGTCATTAAAGGAATTTTATTATTATAAAACAGCTGCTGGAATAAACATAAACGACTTTTTGGTGCGTTATGAATTTTTGTACGAGAAATTACGGAAATAGGAAATTTCTCTGCCAGAAGGTGTTAAAGTATATTTTTGTTTTAAATGCAGCGAATGTATTGAAAGAAAACGAAAAATTATCGAAGACAACGTGGGAAAGTTTAATTTAAGCAACAATGAAGGATACTTTAAAAAAAGTTTCTTCTGACACTATGCTATCAAGGAACAAATTGAAACTGTAAATTTCAATCGGAATGGAAGTAAAAAGGAATAAAAAATTCTATCAAGGAAACAAAAATCCAACAGACAGACAAGGTAGGACAATGCGTTGTTTTAAATGTGATTCTATTAGTCATTTTGCCAGAGACTGTACTGATTTTAGTCCTAGAAATATTAACACTGTTGTGGATTCAAACCATGTACACATCTCATTAATTAATCCAGTGTCCTGTTATCGAACATTGATAAATGATTCTAATATAAAAATACGGTCCTGGATATGACCTAAAACTATATCCGATGGTGAGGCCCCGCCTTGCGGGCCTTGGGGAGTGTGGAGCCACCCTTTAATTGCCATTGCTCACAGGTCCACTCTGACCCGGAGTGATAGTACCTGTTAGGGTCCCAACTATGGGTTAAATAGAATCTGACTTTAAAAAAAATATATACTCCATTAAAAATTGTTCCTCAAAATAACTAGATTCGGCATGAAATAACCTGAAAAAAGGTTGATATGCCGTAAAACAAAAACAACCAACCAACTACTATAAAAATGTCTTATCTTGTAAAAGAGACACCGGGTATGACAATGTTGGATTCTGCCTGTTCTTGGATTGTTACTGGAGAACTTTGGTTTAATGTATTTTTTGGTACATTAAATGACCGAGATAAACCCAACAGGACATTTTGTTTTGGTGATAGGAAGAAGGTAAAGGCTATCAAAACAGTTAAATTTCCGATAACTAGAGAAGGATTAAAAGGGGTCAGAGCATACATAGAGGCTGACATTGTTGAAAATGATTTACCCTTGTTACTAAGTCATAAATCAATGAAAACTGCTAGGTACTAGATTTTAAGTGACAGTTGTAAGATTTTAGGCAGATATATAAAATTGCAAAATACAACTTCTTGACATTACAGTTTTCCGCTGGCAAATATACTTTTGCAGGCCGAAAGTCACCAAACTTTGTGTTACATTGTGAAGCTTTAAAAAATGTTCTAGAATGGAGAAAAGAACGAAGGCTGAGAAATTGCATAAACAGTCTGCTCATGCATCAAAAGAGAAATTGGTATTATTAGGGAGAGGCAGTAGGGCCTTTCATGATAAGGAGTTTCTGGCTGTTTTTTTTTTTTTTTTTTTTTTTTTTTTACACAGTGATCACCACTTATCAAGGCCCGGAAGCCACTCAGGGATAAGGGTTATTGCAAGTACATTACGTTAGTAAGGAGATTTGCTGATATGTTTACTTAAGGGGGCGGTTCATTAGGAATTTGTTAACATTGGACTTGAAGACAACCAAGTTGTAGTCCGGAGGGAAGCAGGCAGACGGAACAGAGTTCCACAGGCGTGCAGTTCTAAGAAAGAAGTTTTGTTCATGGAATCCGCGTTTTGATTTAGGCACAGATATAGAGTGGGGGAAATTTTTCACAGTGGATTCAGCTAGACGGGTGTTTTTCGTGAAAGATTGGCGAGGGGGGGCCCAGAGATTGGAGTTCAGACGAGCATCTGCCATGGAAATAACGATAAAACAAGGACAGGCTCGCAACGTCTCTTCTGTGGGAGAGAGGTTGCAGGGTAGAGAAAAAGGCATTCCCCACTAAGCCACGAAGTCTATTTTGTACTCTGTCAAGGCAGGATAGGCTGTTTTTAGCAGCTCCTGCCCAGATATGGCAACAGTATTCCATCCTTGGACGTACTTGGCTTTTATATAGATAGAGAATTTCATCCGTAGTGAGATATCTTCTGGAGCGGTAGAAGGATCCCATCATCTTTCCAGCGACCTTGGCAACAGACTTGATGTACGTGTTCCATTTCAGATCAGGAGTAAAGGTCAAACCCAGAAGCTTGTCAAAACACGGGGCCTCACCCAGACGAGAGCCATCCATCACAATTGATGCCAGATGGGGATCAGAGCGTTTTAAGGATGTCTGTGATTTGTGTTCAGTTTCTTTAAGGCTTAGAAGACCTATCTTCGTCCGGTGGTGGGATTGGCTCTTGGAAACCGGTTTAATGACACTGTATTATGTATGGACTTAAAAGAATTCAGACATAACCAATGCTGGATTTTACACCGAATTGACACATTCACTAAGTACTCTGCTGCCAGGCTGATTGAAACTAAGAAGAGTGAATAAATTATTCGCAACATATTTTTAATGTGGGAAGCATATTTTGGAGTTCCCAAACGCTTCTTGAGTGATAATGGGGGAGAATTTAAAAACAATGGTTACGGAGAGATTAATGAAAAACTTTATATTAGAACCTGCACTACAGCTGCTGAAAGTACATTCAGTAATGGCACTGTGGAACGTCGCAATCAGATATTGCCTTAAAAAATTGAGAAAACATTGGAAGATGAGAAATGTGAACCAGAAATAGCCTTGGCTTGGGCTGTTAGTGCCAAAAATACTCTTCAGAATCATTCTGGACAAATGAGTTTGTTTTTGGATCCAATAAATATACTATCAGTTTTAATAGACCAGTTACCCGCATTAGATGCTTCAACAACTAGTGATATGGTTAGAATAAATTTAAATGCCTTACATTCTTCGAGAAAAAGATTCATGGAGGCTGAATCAAGTGAAAGAATCTAGAGAGCACTGCGATTTAATATAAGACGTTATGCAGATGAACAATTTGTGACAGGGACAGCATTTACAAAACTATAAAGGCTTGCATAGCTAATCAATATGGCATCCGTCCAACAGTAACACATGTTTCTCCTATGTCATGGAAAGGATTAAGTGAACTAACTATTGCTCACAAAAAACTGCCGACCGAGTATACAGTATTTTCTTCCCTTTTGTCAGATGAAGATGAGAACTAACAGATAAAATGCTGCTGAAAAATGTATCAAAAACGCCTTTTCTACTCTCCTTTAAAAACAAAAAATAAGTATAAGTTCAGAGCTACCATTTTGAAAAGGGAAGTTTGGAGATATATGCCCCCTTCTCATTGGGTTCCATAGTCGTTTTTTTTTTTTTTTACAAAGGAGTTACCACTTATCAACGCCCAGAGACCACTCGAGGATAAGGATTAATGAGTGTACTGTAGTCAATGGGACAATGTCGTAGTAATTGTTAGTAGTGGAAATTTGGTAAATTACTTTACTTAAGGGGACGACTAATCAAAAACATTTTCATGACGATCATATTGTAGTCAGGTGGAAAGCAGGAAAATGGAACAGAGTTCCACAGGTGTGCAGTTCTAAGAAAGAAGCTTTGTTCATGGAATCTACGTTTAGGTTTAGGCAAAGATAAAGAGCGAGGAAAATTATTGATAGTGTCTTCAGCTAGATGAGTGTTTTTTATGAAAGTTTGGCAAGGGGAGGACCATAAATTGGAGCTCAGACGAGCACTTCCCATGAAAATAATGATAAAGCAGAGGCAGGCTCGCAATGTCGCTTCTGTAGGAAAGAGGTTGCAGGGAAGAGAAAAGGGCTTTCCCTACTAAACTACGAAGTGTATTTTGAACTCTGTCAAGGTAGGAAAAAAATCTTTCAAGCAGCTCTTACCCAAATGTGGCAATAGTACTCCATCCTTGGACGTACTTGGCTCTTTTACAGGTAGAGAATTGTATCAGTAATGAGATATCTACTGGAGCAATAGAATGATCCCACCATTTTTCCAGCAACCTTGGCAACGTATTTGATGTACGCATTCCATCTCAGATCAGGAATAAAGGTCAAGCCCAGAAGCTTGTCAAAACATCGAGCCTCCCCAAGACGAGAGTCATTCATTTCAATTGATGCCAGAAAGGGATCCGAGCATTGATGATTTAAAGATAGAAGCTTGGTTTTAGATGCATTAAAATAAACCAGCCACCTTTTTCCCCATTTACTATGTGCTCAAGATGAAGGGAGAAAGAATCAGAAATAACTTAATTATTTATGGCCTTTGAAGTGTTGCCATAGATGGTAGTGTTGTTAGAATTAATATCTATGAATGATCTTAGGATGTGATTTGAAAGATCATTGATGCAGATCAGGAAGAGAATTGGGCCCATAATGGACCCCTGAGGGACTCCAGCATTAATACTGTGAGCTTCTGATTTGTGCCCATCAACCATTACTCTTATGAATCTATCAGAGAGAAATGATTTGATAATTGAGAAGACATTTTCAGCTATACCGTAGCTACCATTGTTAATCCTATGAGATATTACCATTAGGACATCTGCTGTAGATCTAGCAGAATGGAAACCATATTGCATGTCATTAAGGAAGTTATTTTTGCTGAGATGATTGACTACTTCTCTTTTTAACACAGATTCCAGCAATTTACTCATGACACACAGGAGACTTATTCATTGGAACTGAGAGGGAGATGACCGGTTATTTGAATTCTTAAATACAGGGCATACTGATGAAGTTTTCCAAGGTGTTGGGAAGCAATTCTGCTTAAGACATTGCTTAAACACCTTTGTAAGTATGGGAGATATTCTGGTTGAAGCTTTTCAGCACTATAATTGGAATGCCGTCAGGACAAAATGCTTTACTGGAATCAGGTTTTTGATTAGCTTGGCAACATCACACACAAATATTTGTATGTCACATAGCATGTTTTCAGATGCAGTAGGAAATATGCGGGGCTGGTGGCCTTGATCGCATAGGGTAGAATTAACTGCAAAATTCTTAGCAAGGTCCATTGATGATGGTTGAAATAGAGTGCATGCTTCTGTTCAGGACCCAGCTTATTATTTGCCAAAACAGGTGGGAACCAGGCTGCTGCTCAGCTACTTTGGACTTGACAAACTGAGCATACAATTCTCTTGTGTTCTTTATTACTCGTTTACAGTGGTTGCTGGCAGTCCTGAAAGCAGCTTTAGTCTCAGTACATCTATTAGGTTTGAAGCAATGGTAAAAGTGATTTCTGTGCGCAATGGCAGCAGTACATTCTGAGGAGAACCATGGCTGGCTGTAAAGTTTTTGCTGGAATTTTTTGAACGTATGAAGTGGTCAATTAACTACAATTAACCATTCAGTAAGGTCTTATATTATAGAGGACACATTCTTTTTAAACATGGGACACCAAGGTAGATCTAATATAAATGTGCGGAAACTATCCTAATCAACCATAGTGTATTGATATACTGTATGATGGAGAGGTACGTCTGACGACTTATTACATTTCGTTTTTATCTTGACTGATACAACTCTCTCTCTTTTTCCCTCCGATTACCTCTTTCTCTCTCTCTCTCTCTCTCTCTCTCTCTCTTCTTATCCAATTACATTTCCCTCTCGTTTTAGTTATCCCTCTGATTGCTCCCTTCTCTGTCTCTCTGATTGTCCTTCCCTTTCTCTCCTTTTCTCTGATTGCTCCCTCTTTTAGCTCTTCCACTGATTCACCCCATCTCTCTCTAGCTCTCCTGATCGCTCTTTCTGTTTCTGTCTAGTTCTGCCCTGTCAACAGGACTACAAATTCGCTAACTGCGACCCCCAACTCTATATAGAGGGGTAAAAGCAACCCCAAAACTGAGCCACCTGTAGGTCGTGGATGAAGACACAAGATGCCTTAGGATGGGATCCTGGTCACTAAATCATTCACTCAGTTCAGTCCTTACTTCAGCTAGACAGGAATTCTTAGAAGCCTGCCTCAGTCAATCAGCTGGTCAAGTCATATTCTTGTACCTATAAGTTCATTCACGACCGTGCTATTCAATCTGATTTTTCAAACAAATCAAAACCTTATTCTTCCTTTTTTTTTATTTTTCCATAATAGCTGCAGGTCAATCATGTTGAGAACAAAGAAAATTACCAAGGCCAAGGAGTAATTTTTTCCAAAAGTAATTTTTTTTTTTTTTGGATGTAATGCACATACTCTCTCTGGAAGATTTCCATCTAAGAGTAATATTTTCAAAGAATAATATATTCTAAGAGTAGTGTCACTGGTAAGGCACTTTCTTTTCCTGGAGTATTGATGATAATCTCTTTGAAATTTCTTTCCAAAAGCTCATTGCACCTACACAGTTATATTTGGTAACTTTATTCACCATTAAATAAACCTAGAGATGATTGATGTGCCGTAAAACTTTGGTTTTCCTTTCGGCAGCTTTGTAACTCTTGCCTTGCGTGTTTTGTCCTTTAGTCTTCACATTCCATAAGACATGCTTCTGACAAAGTGGGAAGAATTGCTGACTTCTGGGTCAGAATCTGTTCATCTTACAATTATCGTTGGGTAGTTTTTGTATATTGAAGTAGTGTTTTTCTTTTCTGTTTTTATAGCTCTTTACATCAAGTGACTTTATGCCTTGTCTGGTTGGTTGGTTGTTTTTGTTTTACGGCATATCAACCTTTTTCAGGTTATTTAATGCCAAATCTAGTGATTTTGAGGAACGAGTTTTTAATGGAGTATATTTGTTTTTTAAGTTGGATTCTATTTAACCCATAGTTGGGACCCTAACAGGTTCTATCACTCCGGGTCAGAGTGGACCTGGGAACAATGGCAATTAAAAGGTGGCTCCACACTCTCCAAGGCCCGCAAGGTGGGGCCTCACCATCGGATATAGTTTTAGGTCATATCCAAGACCTTATGCCTTGTCTGGAGCAATTTCCAAACAATAAAAAACAAAAAACAAGCCAATCCAAACTAATCTCCCTTTGATTGTGCTGTCTCTCTCTCTCTCTCTCTCTCTCTCTCTAATTTCCTTCCTATTTCTCTCCCACTTTTCTCTCTCTTCAACTTTAAACCCCTCTCTGTTTCATTGACGACTGATATAATATAATATAAATAAAAACAGAAATCTGACTGAATGTTGGACCTAATTCCAGTGTTTTTGAAATAACTATCACTAAAAGGGAAAAATAAATAAATCCTCCTCCATTATTAACTAATTTGGTCCCTGGTAACATCAAACAAATGATTATCACTGTATTTATTTCCAAAACAAAGTCGGAAGTCATACTGAATTCGATGATGTAATGTTTGTAGTTATATCTTGTGTAGTTTCTGACCTCTAGCCATATACACACACACAGAAATACGATTGGTGAAAGTGCACTGGGGGACCACTCGAAGACGGTCAATGTGCACTGGTTGCCCAACCTGTAAAGGGTGTTTATTCCAAAAGCCATTCTTAACATGAGGAGGTTGGGGGTGTTTATTCCGAAAGGCATTTTCTTATTTTCAACCTCCCCGTAATCAACTTCTTAAAGGTAAGTCTTCCAGTCGTCCCTTAGTGAACTTTCGCCAGATTTTATTTTTTTATATATACAGTAGAACCCTGAGATATAGTGGCCCTAGGATACAATTTCTTCAGGTTACGATGTGGAATGTGATGTTTTTTCGGCTCCTGGTTACGGTATTTACTTCGCCTTACGGTGTTATTTATAATGTTATTTGATTATACAAGAACCCAAGTTTGCCCAGCTGAGCAAACTTGAGTCCTTGTGCAGGAAAAATATCCAGTAAATAAAACGTTGTTTAGTAATTCGTTATTTTTTTGCATTATTTTGCATTTCCATACTCCAAACATGGATATAAATATCACTAAAACATTCGCTGGGTCAAACGCTTCATTTTGGTACCTTACTTGCGTGGGTGTATTGCCTGTAGGCTGAGATAAACCGCGTCACACACAGACACACACCCACAGAGAGACATTAGGAAAAATTTATAATAAGAAGATACATGTGTATTATATACTGTACGGTGTTTTGTTACAAATTTTTTATATATACTGTATAAAATTTTGCTTAGGCTCCGCCGTACGGCGATTTCACCTTACGATATCAACCCTGGAACAGATTAATGCCGTATCTCGGGATTCTACTGTAAGAGATTAGACAACCATTTCCCCCCCCCCCAAAAAATAATAATTTGTGAATTTTTTGTTGTACTTCATCGATTTGTTTTTGTTGTCCATTATTTTTACTATCACCTTTTTATCTTCTTTTTTTACCACTCTCTCTTGACATGCTCTCTCTTCATCTTCTCCCTGCGTCTCTCTCTCTCTCTCTTCCCCACATTCTCTCATCTTTACTCCGTCTTTATTTCTCTCTTTTCCACTCCCTTCTTTCTTCTTTTTCTTCCCTCCTTCTCTTTTGTTCTTTTTCTTCACCTTC
>NC_136486.1:30957633-30987633 GCF_053919585.1 Euprymna scolopes
GTGTGTATATATGTACATATAGGTTTTTTTAAAATTTTAACTTTTTAATTTCTAATTTTCAATATATATATATATATATATATATATATATATATATATATATATATATATATATATATATATATATTCAAACATTTATCCCAAACATTTAAAAATATTCCGGCTGCACTCATAATTAATATTATTTATTTGAGGCTTCTTTGTTTTAATGTACAATGCTTTGAGTATTCTTAGCCTATTTACATTTCGCTCACTCTGCAATACTCTTGTATTTTCTACCATAATTCTTCCTAAAGGAACGTATTTCCTTCAATTTTATCTCTATCCCTAATCTATAAATATAAAAGCGAAAATGAATGTATGTATGTATGTATGTATGTATGTATGTATGTGTGTGTGTTCACTTTTTCTGTATGTCTACAAAAGGCTTTTTTCAGAGAAGCGGTCGCTCGCCTAACAACTTTTTAAAACCTTTTCTATCACATATAGATCATAATATCTCACAGTTAACAAGGAAGCTCGCCTGTCTATTTAATTTGCTCGATTTTGGGAAGATAAATATTCAACATTTGTCGCTCACCGCATGTGGGTTAGTCTTTTTGATATAACATCTTGGGAAGCGTTCCCGCAGTAAATGAAACTTGACTTCATTAACTCATTAAAACGGGCAATTTATTAAGTTTATTTAAGTAATTAAATTAATTCAAACGTGTTTCCATTAGCATCTCGCGGTGGGGCAATGGTTAATGTCGCACGTTTTTTTTTTTCACACTTTAATTTACAACTTTGCCTCAACGGTTTGGGTTCGATCCTCATACTTACTTTATTTTTAACCCCCCCCCCACACCTCCAAACACCCAGGTAACGCCGGGTACCCCTCGCTAGTATTATATAAAAGGGATTTTGTGGATCTCTGAGTTCGTTTCCCTATTGACTCCAAAACGACTTGCCTAAGATATTTAAAATATCATACAAATGAACCTTATGCGTCTGGGAGTGTCCTTAGATAGGTTTTGTATCGGAACGCCTCCGATAAGTATTAGAAATCGATAATTTAAAAAAACATTTAATATGGAACAGTCCGATTTTGACCAAAGTTACCTTTTTTACACAGTCTAAAATCACAACTGCATTTGAGAAGTTTTTCACCGCACAAACAAATGTGTCCGGCGTATAAAATCAACAGTAGGTTCTTTTATATGATAGGGGCTCGTTCTAAATGAATGCTTCTATTTAGAGCACAACTGAATCATGATACTTGACTTTTGCCTTTTAAACTTTGATTCTAGCCATTATATATGAAAGTAATTTTATAAAATCAACAATAGGTTCTCTACAGTGCAATATATTATGAACTGAATCAGTGCAGGAAGGAATGTGAAACTTCATTCTGATGCACCACCATGGGTCTCCAAATAGAGAGAATAATTAATCAGTTTGATTGAAAAATAGGTGATTTTACCAATTTTGATGACAATACACTATGGGAGGGTGTAACATTTGTGGACTCTTTTTAAACCCCGGACAACATCCAGTTTCTCTGCTTGTTGTAAATAAATGGAACCAGATAAATAGGTACAGTGACAAAACTGAAAAAATCGTGCACATGACAACAGAAGTAGTTTGTGTAAGTTTCAAAGTATCTCATGTTATGTTTGTGGGCGACCAAAGTTTGTTTACTTCACGATTTTTTAACCGTTTGGAATTCGCTAATTCCGTTCTTCTTTAAATCTGCAAACTGTCCGGAACTTGTTGAGGGAGGGATCGTTATTTCAAGCATAGTTTGTTTACAAAAGTGTATTAGTAAAAATGTTACATGGACGGTGCTGTTGTTAAAACTGTGACCAATCAAGAACAGTTCTCGATTACTTAGGGGAGAGGATGAGGACAAACTAATTAGTTAGGGACACTTGTGCTTCCACTGGTAATTATGCTTTATTTTGGAATGTGACACTCTGAGAAAATAATATGAGAATAGATGAAAGCGACTGCTAATAAGCCCAAAAGATACAGCAGATATAGTAGTCTGAGCGTATGGAATGTTTGGAAAGCTATTGCGTTTGTTTCTATGGAGCAGTTTATTCAATTTTTTGAAAAAATATAAAAATCAATAAATATTTAAATATCTTTTTTATAATACTAAAACAGATTCAAACCATTGAAAGAGATATTTAGGTGGACGCTTTTTATAACTATTCAGTTCTTTCACCTAACAATTTACAAAATAGCGTATCTCCATTGTTTTTTATTAAAAAAAACATAAAACAGTCCCATTTTCTTTGAACTGTGCTCATGTAAAAAAGGACATGGATTTTCATGACTAAGCAGTACTTTCAAATAATTTAATGAATAATAGTAATACTAGTAGTAGTAATAGTAGTAATATTTGTAGTATTTATACCATCCTCTGTCATGAAGGGATAGATGATGGTGCCCGCCTCTGGATGACAGTGCCCAACATTTGAAGACACGATTTGCCTTCCTGTCCCCATCTCTGTCAAGAAGTGATAGTAACCACAGTCGATTTCATTTCAGAAAAGGTCAATGGGGCTCGACACTGGTCATGATCGATAGTTACAGAGGAAGCCAGTGCCCACCAGTAAATGCAAATAACCGCCTAAATTTAATTTTGAAGCAGTCCAATGAAGGCTGATACAGGTCATGGCTACCAGTGACCAACAGTGTACACCTTGAACTGACAGTGACCGTTGTAAAGATAGCCAAAGTTTACCAGTAAATGTCCGTAACCACAAATAAACACCTCAATGCAGAACTCACTGCCAGTGACCATCAGTCCCTGCCACACACATTTAGTGTCCATCAGTGCTCGCCAGTTGAAGACAGATGATATCAGTTAGGAGCATTCTAATGGAGAGTGATATTGATCATGGCGGCCAATTTCAATTGCAAAGGCATTCAAACCAGCATTAATCACCAGTAACCACGACTGGTAACAATCACAACTAGTGACTTCTGCTGCTAGCTGCCACTGCCAAACAATACTCGACAGTGGAAGCCAGATGATTTCATTTGAGCCACAGCAACCGTAGTTTAATTTTTTGAGGGGGAATGGCGATCCTTTACCAAATCTATTCTGGTTTTGTATCATACTTCCATCGGGTAATGCCAGTACTCGAGTTCTGCTAGTATATATATATATACACATACACACTAGCACGCCGCCCGACGTTTCCTAGTCATAAAATATGTAAAAAAAAAAAAAAAAGAGACAATTTCACCGATTTCAATGACGATATAATATGAGAGAGTGAAACATTCGTTGATTCTTTTTAAACTTCGAGCAACATTGAGTCTCCCTGCTAGTTTTAAATAAATGGAACCAGATAAATAGGTACAATGACAAAACTGAAAAGTAGTTAGTGTAATTTTCAAAGTATCTGATGTTCATGGTCAATTACAGTTTGTTTATTTCACGATTTTTTTTAACCGATTTTAATGATTAAAATTTTTTTTTTAAATAAAATGAATCGTGCACCATCACCGAGAATCGAAACCAAAATGTTTAGCTTACGATTTACTTTTTCCTTTTACATTAATGCCGTCGTTCCACCTTAACCTGGTAAATTCCATTTTTTGTAATTATCACGCTTTTGCACCGATTTTTCCCAGCAAATATTATGCAAGTATAAATCATATAGAATATCTATGAATATAATTCCACGTAATAGTTAATTAAGATGATCATCCCATAAAAAACCGAAAAAAATTAGTAGGGAATTAATTAAAACGATTATTTAAAGAATATGCAAATTAGCTAAATTCTTTGCAGATGAATGCAATTCCACGACCCATATATAACAAAGTTGTATTTTCTTTTTAAATAAATAGAAAAAAGGGGTTTTAATATGAATAGCAATACACAAAAAAAAATTATAGGAATATAAATATGTGTGCATGTTTTTTTGTTTTTTTGGGTTTTTTTTTTTGCATTAGTACTTACTTTATTTTGCAAGTTCATTGCTTGAACCATTTAGCTACATTATCGAATTTTTCTGAACCAGAGAAAACAAACCGATTCGAATTCTAGAAAGATGGAGAGAGCAAAGCAGAGGGGCAGATGTCTTTGGCATGGCACTCAAAACTTTTCTTGTGAAATCTCAACAAAGGATTCATTATCAACATAAATTTACTGAATTGCGTTTGAGTGGCAGGACTTTGGCCGGTGGGGGCGGGGGGGAAATTAGAAATGAGGTCGGGAGGGAAGCTCCTTTTCAGAAATGTTATTACAAAAATCTATAAAAACAACCAGAAGCCTGTCAGAAATATTAAGAATTGAACCATGATTGGTTTGCTTTATAAAATAAAGTTGTTGAAAATAATTTGGTGAAACAACTTTGTATTTACACAAATGTTTGTTCTCTTTGTATATAAGGAAGGACGCACACCCACTCTCAAGAAGAATTATTTACAGCACTGATTCGTGGCTTGATGGTGAGAGCTGCCAACTGTCAATGCGACGATTGTAGGTTCGATCCACGGCTGGGGAAAGGTGTATGTCTAGTCTCACTGATGAGTTGTGATACAACGAAACAGTACTGTATGTGGATGACAATGTATATATATATATATATATATATATATATATATATATATATATATATATAACTACTTAATTTACTCACATAAAATAATTATACGAAAGTATAGATTTATGCGTAAGCTTTAAGTATTTATATTCAAAAGTGCTCAATACATAGGTAGAGCTAGTTAGTAAGTTATAAAATGTATATGGCGATTAAGCTACACTGAATATTCCGCGTTTCATCCACTTTATAACTTACTAACTATATATATATATATATATATATATATATATATATATATATATATATATATTAGGATTTTCAGAATGTGAGAGATTGTATAATAATTGTTTGGCTGTGGAATTTATTATAATATATATATATATATATATATATATATATATATATATATTCATTCACACGCAGCAGAAGCCTCCATTCAATCTCAGAAGATAATGCATACCTCTGTAAGAATAACATCATGTCTAATTATAAGGCAAAGGTTGCGTAATCACCAACCCCACATCTCCTGAATCAGCATTTTAGTACTGACCAGTCTCAACGTTGTTTAACTTCAGTGATCTAATGGAAACCAGTATGTTAACGTGATTACGATGAATTTACTTATAATATGATATAGTACAAACCGCCTTCATAAATTATTGGTTATCAAAGCACTGCATCCTTTAAAACTCACATACTTTCAGAAATTCTCCATAATTACCCAAGATATCCCTCCTCGATACACATGTATTTCATGACTAGTACATCGTTCATTTTCCTGACAATTATACTATACATTGTTTATATATATTATACTATATACGATGAGTTGCAGTTCACCGGAGCACTGTACATTATAATTTCATTACTGTTATGTGTACTCACTAGGAGTTCACACACAGGCCATCATCCAAGATTTCTCTTCGAGAACAACCTGTGGTTTTCCTTGGGGTCTGAGTGACAACAAGTCTCCCCAGATTTCCAGTACTCTCCACTTCTTTCGATAACATTTGAAAATTAATTTGCATTACTGCAACAGTCGTTTACTATTGATCTCTTGCAGGCAATGACCAGTAGTCTTCAGTGGAATTGAGATAGCTGTTGAATCGTAAACTGATTTTTTTCAAATAAATATGTTCACAAAAGTTGCTACATATCCTGGAAGAGCCAGTTGTCATGATGAAACTGCATAAAGATGCAACTAAAACAGAATATAAGTCCTTCCACTAATTGAAACACTTGACAGAACACAACTCAACACAACAAGTAGATGGATTGGAATATCATGGCAGCCACATCGCATCCACCGAAAAAGACATCCACGTTAGAATAGCTAAGGCTTTGAGTGCACTTAATCGGCTGAAAGTTATATAGGAATCTGCCTCTCGGAACAGATCAAGAAAAAATTTAGGAGGTGGTGCTGTTTTATGGTTCACCAGTATGGAATTTCAGTAAAAACTTTAAACTAAGCTAGATGGAACTTACACAAGAATGTGTAGAGGACTAGGATATATAAATCCTAATCCCGTTACAAAAGAAAAATAATGAAACGAATGGAATGAAGGAAACAAAGAATCAATTGCTGGAATAGATAAACGTGTCGTTTATTTACTGTTGAAAGAATGAATGTTTTAGATATAACACGTGTTCATGTCCGCGCGAGTGTAACCATCGTTTGTTGTGGGATTGGTAGTATAGAAGTAAAAAGGAGACGTGTGTTCGTCTCACGTTCGGGTCACTATCGTTTGTTCGTGCGTGGGAAGAGAAGTGAGTGATGTAGTGGAAAATGGGAATGATAGTCCAATGTGTAGACAAAGAAAAAGATAGAGGGTTGACATCAGTTAAAATGTGCGTCATGTTAGCCGTCATCTACGTGGTGGTGTTCTCTGGCACAAGTAGTAGATAGAAAAAGAAAGAGTGAGAATGTCAATCCAGTTCATGGAGAGAGAAAGCATATAAAGTGTACGTACTGTCTGTAAGCTTATGCCCCCTACATAGTAGCAGGGGACGTGATGAGCGCGGGCGTCCTGAAAGGGGAGGGGGCGAATGGTCCGACGACCGCTCAGCTCGAGAGCCAAGTCGAAAAGGGCTGGAAACAGCTTGTCTCTTGCTTTTATACTTGTTTCCGGTGGTCTTTTGCACATGTGTGGATTTCCTTTGAAAGGGGAAGTGACGTTGTCCATCTGTGCGTACGTTAGCGTGTGTGTGTATACACGTAAATATGAGTGTATGTACGTGTGTGGACGTGGGGGCGTATGTTTGTGTGTGCGTATGTATATGAGAAGTAATATAGCTTGAAATGTGAGCGAGTGTTTTTGTGTGGGACTAGAAAAGGCTCGCGCAAATGCACCGAGCAGTGTTAAACTTTCTGGCAAACACACCCAACCATTAGCCGTCTGTATGGTCAGCTCTCTTCAATAATAAGAGAAAATTGAACACGATATGCTGGACATTGCTACAGAAGAAAAGATGGAGATGCCAGTGGTGTGGTACTATGGAATCCTAAACACGGAACCGTTATAGTAGGATAACCTGTCAAGACGTACACAAAATTATAAACAGAAGTTAAAGTGATATTATGGAACGAACTGGATTCGAACTTGGTACACTCAAGTTGTAAAGCTGCATTGTGAACCACTTAACCATAAACGAAATAGGAAATCTGCAAACCATTGATTGAACCTCACCAATATTTCACAATAAACACCCGTCTATCTGAAACCATTGTCAATAATTTTCCCTCCTCTTTATCTGTGCCAAAATCAAAACGTAGATTTCATGAACAAAGCTTCTTTCCTAGAAGTGCACACCTGTGGAACTCTATTCTGTTTGCCTGTTTCCCACTTAACTACAACTTGGATGTCTTCAAGTCCAACATAAACAAATTCCTGATGAACCGCTCTCTTAAGTAAGACACTTTATCAAATCTCCAATATTAACGATTACTGCAATGCTGTCCCATCGATTACTGCACACGCAATAACCCTTATCCCCGAGTGCATTCTGAGCCTTGATAAGTGGTGACCTCTTTGTAAAAAAAAAAAAAAAAGAAAAAAGGAAAACTAAATTGCTAATACACTTCGGAGCTATTAACGATAGTGGGCAGACTTTTCTGTTCGACTTAATCTTGCATATTATTCAGCCGTACTTTGAACTCAACAATATTTAATTGATTTCATATTATATCCTAGAAATATGATATATCAAACGAGAGCATTTTCATCGTTATTGATACAATATTGATCGAAAATAGCATTGCGTGACTAACTGCAATAACCGTCCCAGGACGAATCCATAATAGCGAAACACACTTGGACGCTTTTGTATGATATCAGACTCTAAAATACTTCAAAGTAATCAAATTGTGAAAGCTGCATAACAATAGATTATACATTGTAGTTATAGACTGAGAAACTACTTTTAAAGCGACTTTTTTTTTCTTTCCATCCACATTTGGTGTGAAAGTCGAATTAAAATACACTTTGTTGGCCTTAAAACTAGGATCAAATTTTAGTATATGTAATCTCTGTGAATACTTAGGCTTCAATAAAACTTTTTTTTAGAATTGGGTTTATCTTAAGTAGGACAGCTCCTGGAGAGAATGTGGTAACTGAGATATTTCGAGTTAAGGGTAAGATAGACAATTTTATGTATTTGTAGACTACGGATGACATACGACACCCATTATACCCACATTTTTAATTGGCCTTGTATCTAATTGGCTTCCAGTATACATATATATATATATGTATGTATATATACTAGCAGTTCAGCCCGGCTTTGCTTGGGCCCTATATACTGTTTATAACTTTATGTGCATATGTATATATATGCATATAAAACGTTTGAATCATGTCCAGGTAACGTACATCTAAAATTTTAAGTGTTTAGACCCAAAAGTTGGCGCCGGAGTTTGGTAGACTCTGCAAAGGTACACCTCTTTCAACTTTGACTTCTTGGCAGCCAAATTTTCGCCTCAAAACTGATTAAAAAGCTTGCTGCATGTCTGAATACCCTTTATGTAAAATTTCAAAATTTTAGACCAAAAATTGGCTGAATAGTTTGCTAGAGACCGCAAAGGTCAAATCTTGAACTTTGACTTCTTGGCAGCTAATTTTTCAGCCAAAAACCGATAAAAAAAAAAACCTGCCCTATATCTGAATACACTTTATGTAAAATTTCAAATGTTTAGACAAATAATTGGCTGAGTAATTTGGTAGCGACCGCAGTGGTCAAATTCTTTATTTATTGTTTTTAAAAAGTTTGATCCATGTTCAAGTAACCTACATCTAAAATTTCAAGTGCTTAGACCTAAAATTAGCGGAGGAGTTTGGTAGAGTTCTTAAAGGTCAAATCGTTGAACTTTGAACCTTCGACAGCCAAATTTCTGGCCGAAAATCATTTAAAAAGATTTTCCCAAATCTCAATAACCTTTATGTCAAATCTTGAGTTTGTAGTCTGAGAATTGATAGAGTAGTTTGGTAGGGAAACACAGACAGACAATTTTACTTTTATAGATATACTAGCATTTCAGCCCGGCTTTGCGAGGGCCCTATGTACTCGTCATAAATTTATGCGCCTATGTATATGTTAAAAAATGTGAATATGTATGTGTTATATCGTAGATTATATGAATAACAAGTCATTACTGGGGTTGTACAGAAAGGGTTTATTTAGGTAAAATGGTACACACATTTCTAAGCGTCCATTGACAGCTTAGTACTAAATTCTGTCTCCCACGTGAGGAGACTTTACTTGTCTTTTTATAGACGTAACAGTCCATTCATTTGAGGGGTGTTGGATCAGTCCATTATATCACCTTCCTCCCAAGCTAAATTCTTCCCTAGAATTTCGCTTCACCATTTTTTTCTTTTTTGACTTTGTCCAAAAAATTCAGTTCTTTTTCTTTTTCTTTCACTTCTCCTTAAAATTTGCGTTTGTGAATTTTTTGATTTTGGAGAGTGACTTGTATTTTCAGTTACTGGTGCTTCCTTTTTTGGAGGCTCTATGTGAAAAATGTCGTACAGTACTTCCATCGGTACTTCATTGTTTTTAACTATTTCAATATATCGGGGTCTGAGTTGGTTTATGTTTTTTGTGGGAAAATGTCTGACCTTTTATAATGTAGACCATTCTTCCAATTCTTTTTGAGATTATGCCTTCTTCCCAAAAACTCTTCCCTGCCCGATAATTGTTGAAAAAAACTTTATCCCCGTCGTTGTATATCTTGTATCGTACATTATCTTTTACACTTTTTTTTTTACTTTTTTACTCGGAATTAACCGGTCGAACACAGAGCGCACTTTTCTGGCAAACATTATTTCCGCTGGGGATAAATTTGCATTTGTATTCGGATTAGGCGTTATCCTGTACACTGCTAAAAATTTCTGAAGACTTTTTTCTTCAGTGTCGATGTTATCGTTCTTTTTTAACGCTCGTTTAAAAGTATCGACAAATCTTTCAGCTTGTCCGTTAGATCGAGGGCTAAAAGTTGGTGTTGTGATATGCTCTATGGCCAGTGACTCACAGTAGATCTTAAATTCTTGACCTTTGAACATGGTGCCATTATCACTAACAATTGTTTTTGGTACGCCAAAACGCCCAAATACTTCGTCCAACGCCTTTATTGTGTTTGCCGCTGTAGGATGTTTGAATTTAAAAATTTCTGGCCATTTCGACATGCTATCTACTATTACCAGGTAATAATATCCTTTTAGAGGTCCTGCGTAATCTATATGGATCCGCGTCCATGGTATATCTGTTTTAGGCCAAGGTTGCGTCTTAGTGGGCGGCGCTTTTGCTGCTAGTTGGCAACCCTTACATAATTTTATCATTTTTTCTATGTCCTGATCCATTCCAGGCCAGTACGTATATGCTCTCATTAGTGCTTTCATTCTGGAGATTCCAGGATGTCCCATGTGGAATTCTTTTAAAATTCTCTTCTGTAATACTTGAGGTATTACCACTCTATCTGCGTACATTAGAGTTTCATCGCACTTTGAAAATGGAAAAACTGTTAATCCTTTCCTCTTCTTTTCTTTTTGTCCCACTTGTTTTTTTATTTTGTTAATGTATTCATCTGTTTTTGCTGCTTTCTTTATTTCCTCAAGTGTTACCGGAAGTTCCCTAACAGTATTTATTAATATATCTGTTAGTTCATTTTCTTCTTTTAGTGCAGCTATAACAGTTTCTTCAAGTAATTCAGTTTTATTTGGGATCAACCTGGACAAACCATCTGCGTGTGCAATTTTGCTGGATGCTAGGTGTTTCATTTTAAAATTGTAGTTTAACAGAATCATGCTCCATCTTTGTAACCTATTAGCCGTATGAGTAGGAACTCCTTTTTTGGAACCAAAAATCGATAACAAAGGTTTGTGGTCCGTTTCCAAGATAAAAAAATCTTCCATGGATGAACCTATGAAATTTCCTCATGGCGTATACAATTGCCAGACCTTCTTTTTCTATCTGACTATAATTTTTTTCTGCAGGTAGCAAAACCCTTGAGGCATGAATAATTGGTTTAGTCGATCCATCTTTGAGTCTGTGTAGTAGCACAGCACCTAAACCGTATTCGCTCGCATCTGCTGCTACAATTAATTCTTTTTTCGGATCGTAGTGAGCTAGTGCTAAATCCGATAACAGACATTTTTTAATCTTTAGGAATGCTTCATCACATTCTTTTGTCCAGAGCCATTTTTTATTCTTTTTCAATGATTCGTTTAAAGGTGCTCTTAGTTCATGCATATTTGGGATATAAGAATTATAATAATTTGCTAGTCCCAAAAATGACTGTAGCTGCACTATATTTTCTGGTCTAGGCATGTTTTTGATTGCTTCAGTCCTATTAGGATTAGGTTTTCTACCATTTCGATCAATCACTTGTCCCAAATATTTAATTTTGTCCATCCCAAAATTATATTTTTCGAGAGCCACTTTCAATCCATAGTTTGATATTCTCTCGAATACTTTGCCAATGTGGATCTTATGCTCTTCCACATTTTTACTTCTTATAAGGATGTCATCTAGATAAGCCATCCAAACCTGCTAGCATTGTATCCATAATTTGCTGGAACAAATTTGGGGCTACTTTTAAACCAAAAGGCAAACGTTTTAGTGAAAATAGTCCTTCATGGGTATTTAATGTCAGGTACTTAGCACAATCTTCCTGGACTTTTACTTGCCAATACGCTTCAAACAAATCAATTTTTGTAAAAATTTTTCCTCCGCTTAACTTCGAAAAAATTTCCTCTGGGGTAGGAAGCGGGTAGTTATGCTCCTTGAGACAATCATTTAGACCTGTCGAAAAGTCCGCGCATACCCTGATTTTATTACTTTTCTTCTTAACGTAAACCGTGGGTGAAGCCCATTCAGAGTAGTCCACTTTTTCTATTACTCCAATATCTTGAAGTCTCTTTAATTCTTTCTGTATAGTTTCTAATGCTGAATATGGAACCTTTCTTTTGGGTTTGAAAACTGGTTTAGCTTCGTCCTTTAGTTCAAATTTCACCTCCGTTTTCGTGCAGCAACCCAAACCTTCAGAGAATACCTCTTTAAAGTCTTTTTTTTTAATTCGTCAATAAAATTTCCTGGTAGTTTAGAATTTTCTAAACACGCCAGACTTACTTTATTGCAAAATGAGCTAATGGGTTTTCCCCATAAATTAAAAAGAATCATTAAGTCTATACCGAACAAATTAGAACTTTTCCCCGGTACGACATATAACTTGGTTTTCACAGCATTCTCCTTTAAAGACACATTGGTAAAAAAATTCACCCTTAAATTTTAGTTTATTTCCAGACACACTTCTGGCAATTTTTTTTGTATTTTGTAACTTTGGAAACCCAATTTTCTTCCAAGTTACTTCGTCAATTATACTTATGTCGCTTCCCGTATCTAGAAGACAGTTCACATTACAGCCATTAATTTTAATTTCAATATATTTTCTTTTATCACACCTAGACTCATTTTTAGAACCAATGGTCTTTATTTCTGCTTTTCGGTATTTTCCTTTCCTGCATACTGTTGATTTATGGCCTTTTTTATTACATTTGTTACATATTTTGTATTTAAAGTAACAATCTTTAGTGAAGTGGTTTTTTCCCCCACATGTCTTACAGGATTTTTCGTGTGCACATTTCATCACCCTTTCCATTTTTTTTTTCCATATTTTTTTCTTCAAAAGTTTTTCCTTCGATGCTTATATTGTCCTGCTTTACATTAAACAGTTTCTGACACTCTTCCGTAACTTTTTGTAACGTTATTTCTGTGTCTTGGTTCATAATGGATAATATCCTTGAACGAATATCCTTATCTTTAGAGGCTGTTAAACCTTGCACAAAGAATAGACTTTTAAACATATCCTCTTTGAGGTCTTTTAATTTAAAGGATTCACCATGAGCATTCACTTTCCCTGCATAAGTAATAAAATCTTCGTCCTCCTGCTTCGTGATATTTAAACATTTATAACGTGTATAGAATAGACTATCTCGTTCACTGAAAATGTTTGCCAATATTTTTATTGTTTCACTAAAAGAAATCTCTTCAGGTTTCTTTGGCAGGATAAAATTCGTATACTTTGTATTTTCCTGAGATCCAAGTTTTTGAAGAAGAAGGATAATCTTCTCTTCGTCTGTCCAAGTCTGACATCTCTTAGCAAAAATATTTTCGTATCTCCGAAAATATGCCGGAAAAGTTAACCCATTTGTCGGCTCGTATACAAATTCGGATAAAGAATTTGCTATTCCTTCAGGAGTGAAACGACAGTCTTTCTGCTGCGTTAAAATACTCTGTAGTATTTCGCTTTGCTTCAATTGTTGTTGCTGAAGTAATTCCATTTGCTTTTGTTGTGCAAACAATGCCGATTGCATAGTTCTAGTGAATTCCGCTAATTGCTCCATGTTAAAAAAAATTTGTTTTTTTTTTTTACAAAACCACACAAACAAAAAATTCACTCAAATGTCCTATAAATTCAATGAATTAAAAGCACAATTTCCTTCCGAAGAGAAAAAAAAAAACACTTCCAGCCGAATAAAACTTGAAATGGACACTTCTTTTTTTTTATTTTAAATGTTCTTTTCAAAAAAAATGTTCGCTTCAAAATGCCAATTTCTCTTTTTTTTTTAGGACCGTAACAGACTGAAACACTTACTTTTTAAATGTTGGCTCTGTCGAAGTTTTTTTTTTCTTCTTCCTTCTTTGGATTTCTTATGTTTTCTGCTCGTTAATCTTCTTGTGTGCTTTTTCCTTCGCTTTGTTTTTTAGTGAGTTTCGTTCGAATTCTTCGTCGCCAGTTGTTATATCGTAGATTATATGAATAACAAGTCATTACTGGGGTTGTACAGAAAGGGTTTATTTAGGTAAAAAGGTACACACATTTCTAAGCGTCCATTGACAGCTTAGTACTAAATTCTGTCTCCCACGTGAGGAGAGTTTGCTTGTCTTTTTATAGACGTAACAGTCCATTCATTTGAGGGGTGTTGGATCAGTCCATTATATCAGTATGCTAATGCCTTTCTATATAAAAGGCTTCCTGAACTACCATAGAACAAAGTTGATAGAGACTGCAGACATCGTTGAGCTTTGACCCCTAAACAGCCACATTTCTGGCTGAAAACCGATTAAAAAGATTTTTTCCAAATCTCAATACTCCTTATGTAAAATCTTGAGTCTGTAGACTGAAAATTGACAGAGTTATTTGGTAGGGAAATGTACATACACACACACACACACACACACACACACACACAGACATTTTCACTTTTATAGATATACTCGCAGTTTCGTTCGGCTTTGTTCGGGCCCTATGTACTGTTCATAAATTTATGTGCATATGTATATATTAAAAAGTGTGAATATGTACGGTAATGCCTTTCTATATAATAGGCTTCCTTAACTACCATAGAGAAAAGTTGGTAGAGACCGCAGAGGTCGAAATTTTTTAAACTTTGGACCCCAATTTTGACTCCTTAACATTTATTGTTTTTGACTCAAATTAAATTAAAATGTTTGACCCATATCCAAGTAACCTACATCTAAAATTTTAAGTGTTTAGACCCAAAATTGGTGGAGGAGTTTTGTAGGGTCTTCAAAGGTCAACTCTATAAACTTTGACCTCTTGGCAGCCAAATTTTCGCTAAAAACCTGATTAAAAAGCTTGCTGCATGTCTGAATACCCTTTATGTAAAATTTTAAATGCTTAGACCCAAAATTGGCTGAATAGTTTGCTAGAGATAGTAAAGGTCAAATCTTTTGAACTTTGACCCCTTGGCAGCCAAATTGTCAGCAAAAACCGATTAAAATGCTTGCCCTATGTCTGAATACACTTTATGTAAAATTTTCAATATTTAGACCAGAAATTGGCTGAGTAATTTGGTAGAGACCACAGAGGTCAATATTTTTAAAACTTTGACCCCAATTATGACCCCTTAATATTTATTGTTTTGGATTGAAATAAAATTAAAAAGTTTAATCCATGTCCAAGTAACCTATACCTAAAATTTCAAGTGTTTAGACCCAAAATTGGCAGAGGAGTTTGGTAGAGTTTTTAAAGGTCAAATCGTTAAACTTTGAACCCTTGAGAGAGCCAACTTTCTGGCCGAAACCTGATTTAAAAGATTTTCCCAAATCTCAATACTTCTTATGTCATATCTTGAGTCTGTAGACCGAAACTTGACAGTTATTTGGTAGGAAAGTGTACACAGACAGACAGACAGACAGAGACACACACACACAGTAGTGGGAATTTTGTAAATTGGATTACTTAGGGGGGACGGTTCATCAAGAATTTGTTTACGTTTGACTTGAAGACAATCAGATTGTAGTCAGCTGGAAAGCAGGCAATCAGAAGAGAGTTCCACAGGCATGCAGTTCTAAGAAAGAGGCTTTCTTCATGGAATCTACATTTAGGTTTAGGCACAGATAAAGAGTATGGGAAATTATTGATAGTGGTTTTGGCTAGACGAGTGTTTTTCATGAAAGTTTGGCGAGGGGGATTGAAGCTCAGCTGAGCACAGGCCATGGAAATTATGATAAAGCAGAGACAGGCTCGCAACGTCTCTTGTGTTGGAAAGAGGTTGCAGGGAAGAGAAAAGGGCATTCCCCACTAAACTACAAAGTCTATTTTGAACTCTGTCAAGGCAGGATAAGCTGCTTCTGTCAGCTCCTGTCTAGATGTGGCAACAGTACTCCATCGTTGGCCGTACCTGGCTTTTATATAGGTAGAGAATTGCATCAGGAGTGAGATATCTACTGGAGTGGTAGAAGGATCCCACAATTTTTCCAATGACCTTGGCAATAGGTTGGATGTATGTGTTCCATTTCAGGTCAGGAGTAAAAGTCAAGCCCAGTAGTTTGTCAAAACATGAAGCCTTTCCAAGACGAGAGTCATTCATTTCAACCGATGCCAGATTTGCATCAGAGCATAGATGGTGTAGAGATAGAAGTTTGGTTTTAGATGCATTGAAAGTAACCAGCTGCCTCTTCCCCATTGTACCACATGCTCAAGATCAGAGGAGAGAGAATCAGAGAGAAATTGGTCATTTATAGTCTTTGATGTGCTATCATAGATTGTAGTGTTGTCAGCATAAATCTCTATGATTGATGTAAGGATGTGATTTGGAAGATCATTAATGTAGATCAGGAAGAGAGTTGGGTCCAGGATGGACCCCTGAGGAACTTCAACATTAATACTGAGAGCTTCTGATTTCTGCCTATTAACCACTACTCTTATGAACCTATCAGAGAGAAATGATTTAATAATGATGCACAGGAGATTTATTGATTTGTACTGAGAGGGAGATGAGTGATCACTTGAATTCTTAAATACAGGGCATACAGATGAGATTTTCCAAGTTGTTGGGAAGCATTTCTACTACAAGACAACGCTTAAATAACTTTGTAAGTATGGGCACTAGTTCTGATTGTAGCTTTTTGAGCACTATAACTGGGATGCTGTCAGGGCCAGTTGCTTTACTAGAATCAAGGTTCTTGATTAGCTTGGCAACATCACATACAGATATTTGTATGTCACATAACGTGTTTTCAGATACACAAGGAAATATTAGTGGTTGGTAGCCTTAGATGTAAAAGGTAGAATTAGCTGCAAAGATCTTGGCAAAGAGTTTGGCTTTGTCTGATGCTGACGAGATTACCTCAGATCCATTGATGATAGTTGGGATAGAGCCCACACTTCTGGTCAGGATTCTGTTTGCTATTTGCGAAAACTGATGGGAACCAAGCTGCTGCTCAGCTACTTTGGACTTGACGGACTGAGCATATAACTGTCTTGCATTCGTTATTACTTTTTTACAGTGGTTGCTGGCGGTCCTGAAAGTGGCTTTAGTCTCAGTACATCTATTACGTTGGAAGCAATGGAAAAAGTGATTTCTGTGCACGATGACAGCAGCACATTCTGAAGAGAACTACAGCTGGCTGTTAGGTTTTTGCTGAAACTTTTCAAGTGTATGAGACGGTCCATACCTACAATTAACCATTCCATCAGGACTGATACTATAGAGGACACATCCTTTTTAAACATGGAACACAGATGTAGATATGATATAAATGTGTGGAAGCTATGCCAGTCAACCATAGAGTATCGATACAGCAAAATTGAGTTTGTCCAAGGCCTATAAAAAAGCTGATAATAGTCATTCGGCTGGTAATGTGTTGTGTAAAGTCATTGCGTTCGAGATCATGTCGAATTGTCGGAGGTGTTTGGGTTCGAATCGACAGAGTCGTTCAGGATCATGTACTGTCCAATTATCGAAAGTGGGTTTGAATCGATGTAGTTGTTCGGGATCGTGTCATGTCGAATCGTCAGAGGTGTAGCGTTTCAAATCAAAGGCGTTGTTCAGGATTGTATTGTGTCAAACTAACGGAGGTGTTCAATTTCAAATTGACGGAGTTGTTCAGGATCGTGTTGGGTCGCGCTGACAAAATTGTTTTATACTGTGCTGTCACGTGGGATAACACATTTTTTTGTTCTTTCTTCCCTCAATTTGATTAACGAATTGGCGATTTCCCCAATTTCGATGACAATTGGAAGTGTGGAACATTCAATTCCCTGCTAGTGCAAAGAGATAAGCATGTATATACATAACTTACTTGATATAAATAGCGATGTACATTTCTTTAAGAGTGAATCCTGTATATGCATATATTCAAACATATACTCACACCTTATCTATCTAAAAGCGAAAATTCGTGTATGTATGTATGTTCGCCTTTTGTGTATGTCCGCAAAAGGATTTTTTTCGGCGGCTTCTCAAGGCTGTCTCTCATTTTTAAAACTTTTTATATCACCTCGAAATCATAATATCTACGAGTTATAAACGGGGCTCGCCCGTCTATTTAATTTGCCCGACTTTGAAACGTTAAATATTCAACATTTTGGGATCGCCACATGTTTGCTTTCGTTTTTCGATATAAAGAAAGTGAAACTTGATTCAAATCCTGGCCCATGAGTGGTCTCTAGAAAGCGATGTAACGTTTGGTCAATGTCGGCTTACCGTCGTCATATCAGATGGTTGCTTTCATTTCAAGTCGAGCCACTCCCCTAATAAATGGGGGGAGCTGCTTTTAGCCGCGAGCAAGCAACTCTAGCAGTCACTCTGTCGGTCGGTCTGTCGGTCCGTCGTCTGTCAGTCTGTCCATAACAATTTTGTGCTTGGCCTTTTTTGGCCAAGATCCAAGTGTAGTATCTGTTCTGGCAGATACTGCAAGCAAAGACCATATGTGGGGGTAACCTCACATATAAGACCTTGGTCAATGTAGGGCAACCCTTCATACCAATTGTCACTATCCAGCTCCCCTACTCCTCGGGGAGTTGGTCGCCATTTCCCCTTCGCTCCTCACATTAAAAATCAGCCTTGTGCCTTATTTGCTCGGTGGGACCAAATAAATACCCTTTTCTTGCCTTTTGACCAAGCTTGGCCTTTTGGCGAAGATCAAAGTGTAGTATCTGTTCTCCCAGCTACCTCATTTTTTACTTTTTTTTTCAAGAAATCCGCCACTTGACCCACCAGAAAGTTTAAGGCTTTTACTTTGGTCACTTTTGTGACTTTACTAAACTTTGTTAGTGGGAACAACCCCCTCTTTGGGATGTCTGGACCCTTTTCGCTCCCCCAGGACCGACGCTATTGTATGGTAGTCTAGACCCAAAAACCGGTCCCTTCTTTGGGAGTTTGCTGATTCGGGACCGACACCACTTTCTTTGGTAGACGCGACCTGGTCAGGTTAGCTTAGCATTTTTTTCTTTTGAGTACTTTGTTTCCTCTTCCCTCTGAGGTTGAAATAGTCTACTTTCTACCCTCTTAATTGCCTGTTCAGCACTGTAAAAGGAGGGGTGGATGTAAACAGGGACTCTGCCCTCACATTTGAAAACTAAATTGTTCAGAGAAGGATGCTCAGTGTCCACCAGCTGCTTGCCCAGGATTGTATTCTTTGCGGCATCTATCATGGCCCAGAGAGCCTCCGTCCTGGAATCCTTGTTGACCCTAACAAATGTGGTTAACAAGGGAGCGTCTTTGACCTTGGTGGGATCGGGCATTCAAACTAATCTTTCCCCTGGATGTGGGAGGCATGACCAAGAATGGATCACCCTCACCTGACTTACTGACCAGAAGCCTTGGACAAGTCTGCCATGTCCTCACCCCCGAGGATTTCAGGCCCGTATGTGACACTGAATAAGGTAGGTGACCATGGTTTTAAACTTAGCTACTTATAATGTGAGAGGTCTCAGATGTCGAAGCAAGGCCGCGCGCATGCTGAGAGATCTGATGTCCCTCAAGGTAGATATTGCCGCTATACAGGAGAACCACTTTATTTGTGACGGGGATTGTCATGTGCTGGTGAGCGACTACGATGTTTACTCAGCATTTGGCAATACCTATAGTCGTGGAATCTCCTTGCTAGTAAATCGCACCCTATCAGCGTCAGTGAATGTTGTTCACGCAGACGAGGACGGGCGGGTGATTGTCGTTGATGTTGCAGTTTATGCGCCTAATTCCAATGTGGAGAGGGCTTCCTTCTTTCGACAGATGGAGGATGATCCAGAGAAGGTAGTCTTAATGGGTGATTGGAATACCAGCCTTGATCCCAAGATAGATAAGGTCGGGGGGACTAGCAGGTCAGTGTGGTGTCACAGCAGGCTGTCTAACCTGATGGCTTCATGCGACCTGGTCGACAGATTTCGCCTGGATCACCCGGGGCGGGAGATGTGGACGTAGCATCCTAATGCGCCTGTCCATCCAAGTACTTACTTGGCTCAGATGTTAGTTAGAAGAGGCGATGTAGATTTCCTATCTTGCCCAACGTTCCATTTTTAGGACACTCGGACCATAAACTAGTTATGGCCCATATGAACTTAAGCTCTAGGCCTAAACTGGCCGGATACTGGAAGTTCAACAGCATCTTGTTGGAGCTGGAGGACTATCGGTTGAAGGTTACAGAGATAATCCAACGGGCATTAGTGGGGGCGGTTACCGGGAGTAAGTGGTGGGTTAGTCTCAAGGCTAAGATTAGACGCTTCTCGGTCCAGTACAGCCAACACCTCACGCTAGATAAGGCTAAGGCCAAGAAGCGTATAGAGAATAGACTGACCCGGGCGGTGGAGGGGGGACCCCCTAGAGATAGCACTAGCAAAACAAGACTTCAACCGCTTGACTAGCGAGCAGTACGAGGGCCAGATAGTTAGGGCTAGGCTAATGAAAGTCTTGAACGAGGCTGTTAATGTAGAGGCTGTAGACGGGTACATTCGAAAAGTAAACGACCTGGAAGGGCACACCCTTGTGTCGATGCGGGAGATTTGCAAGGGGTTTTGAAAGCATCTATCGGAGAGCTTCACCGAACTACCCAGACTCAGGGTCGAAGAGTTTGGCAGCTATTTGGCCGACTCGCCCTGCCTCATGGCGGCTCGAGTGGCTAGCTGTGATGGTCTTGTCACAGAACATAAGATCATTACTGCATTGAAGCAGGTCGGCTGCAATAAGTCCCCCGGGCTTGATGGTCTACCCTACGAATTCTTCTTGGGCTGTCGCCTATGTTGGTCCCTATTCTGAAGTATATGTTCAACCATTGGTTTGTTCAGGGCTTCATCCCTGGGCAGGTGATCAAGGGAGTGATCACATTGCTGAGGAAAGGTCAATGGCATAGTGGAGAGGAAGACTTAGACGATTTCAGGCCCTTGACTCTGCTAAACCCAGAGTTAATGATTTTTGCCAAGGTTCTTGCGAATTCGTTGCAGGTTGTTATCACTGACTTGATTGAACCTGACCAGAGCTATACTGTGAAGGAGAGATCGATTCAGGAAAATCTTCATCTGATTGGCATGATCATAGAGGGGACAGAAGACGATGCCGAGGCCGCGCTGATCAGTTTGGATCAGTCCAAGGCTTTCGATAGGGTCGACCATCAGTTCCTGGGATCTGTGCTGGAGGCTGCCGGTTTTAATCCGGATTTCCGCAAGTGGATCTCTGTACTGTATGATAGGCTGACGGTAACGGTGCAGATCAACGGTAAGCTGTCAGAGTCTTTTGCCGTCTCCTGGTCAGTGCGACAGGGTTTTTCCGCTGTCACCTCTCGTACGTTCTGGCGTTGGAACCCCTCCTTCACGAGCTAAGGGACGAGGCGCCTACACCAGTCCTGCATGGGATAGCTCTCCCTGGAGGCACACGAGCCACGGTTTCTGTGTTTGCCGATGATGTTACCATGCTCGTGTCTTGCCCCACAGACATTCAAGTGGTCACCAAGGCGCTCGCTCGATACAAAGAAGTTATGGGGACCGTCTTCAATCACAGTAAGTCGGTGGGTCTGCGGTTGGGTGCCTGGACTGGAGTAAATTCGCTTCCGGGCATCTTCAGTTGGACTGATGATCCAGTCCGGATCCTCGGTGTGTGGTTCAGACCGGGTCTCCAGCTGAAGAAAAACTTCTCCTCCCTGCAAAATGCCGAACCAGCTTACAGGAGCACCTCGACTCACTTTTGTGGAATGAGGGTAAGCATTATGTTTGCAGAGACGTCTGTGTTCAAAATCCAAGCGAGGGAGGTTTGGGACTGCCCGATCTCCTGCGCCACAAGCACACAGAGAGGTTGGCCTTCCTGAACCATTCACTGTACGTACACGTTCCATGCGTCACTGCGGTTGGAAACTCATTTTCCAATCTCTCCGCCAAGCTTTGACCGAGGGGAGAACAAAAATTCTATGCCGAATGCCGGTCCGCACTTAGAGCGTTGCCGGGGACCAGTGTCCTCAAACAGTGTAGGAACAGACTTTATCAGGAGCTAGTGGGGCGTAGCAAAAAGGAACCGCTAGTGAAATGGATGGGGATGTCGTTAGAAGAGGTCCGCTCCCAGTGGAGTTGGGCGCCGGGACAGGACTTTCTTACCAACTTGGAATTTTCCCTTACCTGGCGACTTGTCCGGAATGCACTGCCCCTCTTTGACGAACTCCACTTGCACAAAGAAGAGACCCGGGTCTATTGTCTGCGCTGCAGCGAAGGCATGAAGGAAACGCTGCAGCGGGCTTAAGACCCTCCTAGGGTACATCAACGAGGTAACAGCTCACATCGATGCCACACGCCTTCTTGAACTCGATGAGTCATACTTTGTGGAGAACATTGATCTACTGCTGCCTAGGGAGAAAAGAATGGGTTTTCTGGCGATCCTAGCTTTAGCGAGAATGGTCATATGGATCACACCTCAAGTGGGATCTGATCGTCTACGTTAAACATCTGCTTAAAGTAAAGATCCTCGAGTGGTCTTTGACAGAAGCTGGGTGCATAACACTAGCTTGTGCATTCAACGAGGCGCCAAGTTTGAATTCGTGTTACCACTATAGGCATGGCACACGCGGTACTGGGTCCTATGGAACCCATCCCGCTAGGTTAGCAATAGAAAATTAAAGAGACTCTTGACTGGTGGTACAAATGAGATCGATTCCCCGATTATTTGTTTTGGCACTAGAGAACCTTCTGATGCTACCCTTCCTTTGCCCTCCCCCCTCTTTTGTTTTGTCACCCCTGGTCAACCTTTACTTGGAGGTTGCCTTCTACCACATCCCCATCCCCCCCATTTCTGTTTTTTGATGCTTTATTTATTTTTTCCCCCAATACCCGATAAGAATCCACCCCAATCCCCACTAGTGATCTCCCCGCTTGTTTTCGGTGCCCCGGAAAACAGTAGGCGATCTAACTACTTAGATTAGCTCAGGGAGGGATCTTACTAACAACGCACTAGGCAATTTTATTTGATAATTTTTTTCTAGGTCGTTTTCCCCAACACGAAGTATTTGTTACCAAATTAAGAACTTTTATTTTTCCAATGAATTGGACTTTTTCACACACACACTTATTTTAATTTAATAAAAACAAATGCACGCGCACACACACACACACACACAGAAATTGTAAATATATGCTTTTTGCTTAAACACTGGGAATTCATTAGTTAGCTTTAGATTCCACAGAGTGAATGAGGTATTGTGGTAAATGTTGCCATTCAAGAGTAAGTCGCCAAAGACTCCAATTTTTACTTTAGTTACAAAGACCCTGCAACACTCCCCTCCCCAGATCTTATAGGGCCTTGTGCCTAAATTTGTTTTGTCTTTTGGAGATTTTACTTTTTAAATTTTTTAAATTTTATATTGAAATTTTTTTAATTGTAATTTTTTCTTTAAACGGAATAAATTGAATATAAAGATCAAAGTGTAGTATCTGTTCTTACTACATGCTTTACTTATGTTTGTAACTTTGTGATATAAAGTGGGGGATCACTTTTCTGTATTAATGTAATGTAAAATGATCATCCACTTTACAACCAATCAGTCTCAAAGCCATTCAAGTTGTTTTTGAAGGATTCAAGTTATTTTTTAAGCATTCAAGTCATTCTTAAGGTCATTCAATTCATCCTTAAGTTCATTACTTTTTAGTTATTTAAGTCATTTCAGCCCATTTTTCGGTCATTTTAGTTTATCTTTAAGAATTTCATGTCAATCCTATATTCATTCATTATACGAGAGCACGCGACTAATGACTATCGGCCTTGTTCCCCAAAGTTAGGTAAAAACAAACAAACCAGGTTATTGACCTCATAAAAAACTGTCGCACAGAAAATGTTCACTGCTGAATAGCTATTGCTTACGTCGTCGTCGTCGTAACGCTCGCATAAAATGTTAACTCTATGACTTCCACTTGACGTCATTTAGTGCGGGCACCTGTAAATTCTCTACTTAATTCAAACTTCTTTCAGTAACTCGTTCTTGCTGGGCGAACGGTTAAGGTGTCATGTGTTTTTCACATTTTATTTTCCAACTTCGCCTCAGGGCTTCGTGTACCCACGCTAGTCTATCATATGAATCTCCCCTGTCTGTTTAAATGTATGTATGCATGTATGTATGTCTGCCTAAAAATTTCGACAGAGGCGACAGGTTTTCACGAGATTGGTATTGTTTTTAAGCTCGACCCTTCGGACGACAAATATAAAAAAATTGGCCAAAAAAATTAATTCCTTTAGCCTGAACTTGGCAGTTTTCTACAAGGAGGGTCGGTTTTTTCGCTGACATTTTTGCAAGTCATTCAAACTTTGTGTCGCATAAAAGACGTTATTTCGACCGCTCGTGACGTCACAATCGCGGTAGGCGCATAAGACCGTTTTTTTGTTGTTTTTTCTTTTTCTTTCACCTCTTTTTCCTCTGGCACGTTACAGGTTCGAGCCTGCTTACTACTCCTATTATTTTTTTCTCAACCAACACCCGTACACACACTTCAACTTTCTTTTCAAACTTGTCGTCACGGGTTCGAGCCTGCCTGCCTACTACAACTTTTTTTTTTTTTTTTGCTCAACACACACCTACAAACACTCGGGCAACCAGGCTAGTTTTATATAAATGTAGGTATGCATTTCTTTAGAATGTTGTATCTCTCCAAAAAAGCTATTACAAGAGTTAGTATCATGAAAGAATAATCGATTGGAAAACTGAAAATAATATTGCGCTGCATCAGTGAATAGTTGTAAACAATTAACTAGTTGGTAGCATTTTTTTTTTTTTTTGACTCCATCTAATCTGGTAATATCCGAAACAATAGAATTCGATGCCGAATTAATCTCCTGCTGCTGCTGCTGATTCGTTAACAACGCAAAGAAATTCAGGATGATGATACGATGTGCATGAAATGGGAATGTGATAGATGGAACGGAAGCACCATCTGCCCCAGGGGAATTTTTACGCTTCGTTGCTTCTCGCACGGACGGAATAGCAGCGAAGGAAGATTTCTTCTCGAACGTAATTAGAATTGATGTCTTCTTGTCAGGTTGAATTAAATCCGGACCTGGCTGTAGGAAGCGGGACATTAATTGCTTCAGTTAGCTTCCAGAACTCTTCAGTGTTGTAAGGTAGAAAAAGGAGAGGAAGTCTGCCTGTTTTTCAATGTTGCTTTCAATGGTGATCACTTATTTCGGTAATTCTTTGTTTTCCACTTCTCTTCACTTTTCTATTTATATTGCAAGCGTGTGGCATAGTTGTAGATACTCTGATCCGAATTGATATGTTAGTGTCATGGAAACGTGTGACTTTGTGCACTCAAATCCCAAATAACCCCACCCTTCTGCTCGCCACACCCAACTTTTGTACTTTAATTACACGGGCAAAATTTCTCCTTTTTTTTTTTTTTTAATTCACAATACATTTATGCCGTTCACCGTTTTTTTTTTTCTATTTATTCTTTCTTCTGGTTACTTTGTTTTACGGCATATCAACCCTTTTCAGGTTATTCATTTATATATTCTTTTTTACAAGGGAGTCACCGCTTATCAAGGCCCGAAGGCTACTCGAGGATAACGGTTAATGAGTGTAAGATAGTCATTAAGACAACAGCTTAATGATCGTTACTGGTGGAAGATGGATAGAATTTGATTACGTAAGGAGGCGAGAAATAAATAAAAACTTGTTTACATTGGACTTGAAGACGATCATGTTGTAGTCAGCTGGAAAGCATGCCAGCGGAACCAAGTTCCATAAATGGTCAGTTTTTTTAACGCGGAGAAAAGGAACAAAAATAAAAATTGTCTCAGTCGTGAAGGATTTCTCCTCCACTGACAGAGAACAAAAAATGAAGTGCAGTATCTGAAGAACAGATACTACACTTTGATCTTGTCCCGAAGGCCACGCTTTGTATACGTTTAGCATGGGAGGACCATAGATTGAAGCTCAGACGAGCACTTACCATAAAAATAACGATAGAGAAGATACATGTTCGCAAAGTCTCTTCTGTGGGAAATAGATTGTAAGGGGGCATCACCCACCAGGCTTTGAAGCCGGTTTTGTACCATGTCAAATTGAATAAATTACTCTGAGTGACTCCTGCCCAGATGTAGCAAAAATATTCTATTTAAGGGCGTATTTAGCTTTTATCCAGGTAGAGGATCGCGTTGGGATTGAGATATCTTCCGGAGCGGTAGAATGATGCAGCCATTTTTCCAGCAACCTTGATTTGATGACCGAATCCAGTCACTAAAAGTTTTTATGCATCCAAGTTCTTTATATCTTAACGGTTGTACTATACTAATATTAAAAACAAACATTTATGATATATATATATATATATATATATATATATATATATATATATATATATATATATATACCTCATAAATGGTATGTTGGGGTTAAAATTAAATTAAGTATTTCCAATAAAATATATGTTTTTTTTTTTTTATTTGATAATATAAGAAATTTTAGCCAATGTCAAGTTTCTTTCCGACTCCCCCAAAAAACTTTAAAATGACGACTTTTGGAGGTTTTCGGGGGTGCTGAAAGCGAATATCACATTTAAATTTGGGGCAAATAAGTACTTTTCATCGTATGAAGAAATTACTTTTTCAAAAAGTGGGGATCACTTTCCTATATAAATTTAAAGTAAACTGGGCACCCACTTTCTTGCCACGCAGTAATTTCCCCATATGATGAAAACAAATTTTTATGCTACGCGCGAGCGTATCAACAAAGGTTGTTAAATAGTAGACTGCCTTCTAACATTGCATAGTAATCTTTGGCGAACAGTTTAAAATTAGATGAGAAACAAGTAGTTTTCCAGATATTGAGCAATGTAATTTTATGTTATCAGTCGTGGCCATTTCTGTATGCGCAAGCGCGCATCAAAAATGGCCACAACAGATAACATATAGAATTACATTACTTAATATGTGGAAAACTACTTGTTTCCTGCAAAAATATGTGCGCTTGAGTGTATAGAAATGGTCACCGCTGATAACATAAGGAATTACACTATCTATATACATATTTTTCTTTATTTTTGTTTTTCAATTTCCTTGCGTCTTTATTGAAAAATGAAAGCAGAAAAAAAAAAAAAAACAAAGAACCGTTTAGCCAATAAACAAACAAAAATATGCCTCCTCACTAGGTGACCAGAAAACGGGTGCTCAATTTAAGTGAAATTTACATGGAAAAGCGATCACCCACTTTTTGAAAAAATAATTTCTAATCTGCCCCAAATTTAAATGTGATATTCGTTTTCAGTACCTCCAAAATTTTAAAAAGTCGTCATTCGAAAGTTTTTTGGGGAGTTGGAAAGAAACTTGACATTGACCGCTATTGTTTTTTGTTTAAAACTCCTTTGGGTGCACTTCCCAAAGGAGTTTTAAACAAAAATAAAAAACTCCTTTGGGGGCACTTCCCAAAGGAGTTTTAAACAAAAAAAACTCCTTTGGGGGCACTTCCCAAAGGAGTTTTAAACAAACAGTAAGTAACAAACAAGATTTTATTTTCCCCCCGAACCGAAAAATATTTGAAAACCAAAACATTTATTGCATAAAAATGTATCAGTATATAATTGTAAAAACATTTTTTAAAAGTCTGCATAAGAAAATATAATTTTAATAAAATAATTTTGTAACGAAAGCAACATTGGATTTTTTATAAAGTTAAATATCTTCTTTTTTTCTTTTTATTTTTTCTTTTTGAATAAATAAATAATTTAAATGAAACATTTTTTTTTTCAATTAAAGCAACTTTGAAGGGTCAACAACAAATTAATAATTTAAATGCTTTTTGGCCGAGAAGCACCAACTGGCGACAGTTTAGTGAAACGCACTGCCGTCTGCATACTGCAGAAGTGTCTTTTATTGTTTCGTGAACACAAAAACCTAAAATCCAAACTAAATCAAAACTATTTGTTTTATTATTTGATAATACAAGAAGTGTTTTCTTTTTTTTTTGTTTCGTAATAACATAAGATGTAATTTTTTTTAATATATATATATATATATATGATTTCGTTTTTCATGTCTTCCGTTTGGTTTCGTTACATAATCAACCGTATCCATTTCCGGTAGCTTGATTTTTTTCCGAGCAGTGATCTTGGACATTTCCTAAAAACATACAAATTTATTTTCTTTTGGAGGGTGACATTTTAAAACTATATCTATCTCAGTATTTTCTATAATTTTCTATTTTTGAGCTATTTTCGAGACTCCTAAGACGTGATCCTCTCACGTCGGACAGTTTTTGTTCAAAAGTAGCACTCGACATTACTTGTTTTTTTAACTAAATAAACTCTAGTAAAAAAAAAAATAATAGAAATAATCAAAATAGTAGCAATAATGATATGAATGATGATGTTAATAACATACCGAAAATGATAAAAAAGCGGGAAAGATATATACACACACACACACACACACATATATACACGCACACACACATATATACACGCACACACACACACATATATATATACACACACACACACGCACGCACATATATATATGCACACACACATATATATATGTATATATACACACACACACATATATATACACATATATGTATGCATACACACACACATATATATACACGCACACACATACATACATACATAGACATATACAAAATCTACATATATATATATATATATAGACACAAATAAGGACAAATATATACATATAAATTATATACTACTACAACGAATAATAATAATACCAAGTGAAAGATTTAGTAAAGTGCTTAAAGAAAACTAAATATTGAAAAAATATTGGTAAATAAATTATTTTTAAAAAAATTTATATATATATATACACAAACATATACATATAATTTTCGAGTACTATTTATCTTAATATGAAAAAAATTATAACAGTCGATAATTCCCAGGATAAAAGCAATAAACTAGACAAGAGGATAAATTATAATGATAAGAATATATAGTAATAATAAAGATAAAAATAATTTTTTAATTAATAAATTTTTTTTTAAAAAACAACTTTCTAACATATTTTTATTTCAACAGGGGGACTAGATAATTTCAAAATTACTTGAATTTTACCCTATATTTGCATTGGAAAATCGGCTCACTCTTTATATTGATTATATACTTGGATTGAGGAGACGTTATTATCCTGACTGCCTCCGAAGGGCAGCCCTGCAGAGGTTACAATATTTAGATCCAGGGGCGTAAGATTGCGATTTACATATAATACTCCAATTAATTGAGAAGCGAATATTCTTAGATTTAAGTTTTTAATTAGAATAGCTAAAGAAGTTCCCTGGTTGCTATTTGTGTTTTTATTTCTAAAAGACTTTGTGTGGTTAGAGATTCTCTGCTTTATTAAAGTAGAAGTGGATCCGATGTATGCGCATCTGTGGGTGCATTGTGGATACTGTTGTTGGTATTTAGTATTAGATTGTTATTAACGTTAGTACAGGATGTGGGTGAATTATTGAGCATATTATTACCGAACTGCTTTCCAAAATTATTATCATGGGAGTTATTCTGTGAAGGACTATCTGTATTTACATTGTTAGTGCTGCTGTTTATCAAGCTTATTAGAGGAGGAGGATGGTCAAGTTCATTGCCATTTGATTGACCAAAGATTGGCTGTTGGGAAAAGTTAGTAGTGTTTGTTTAGAGGGATTTAAATGGTATCTCAGTTACAGTACATGAATAAATCACAGTTTTATGGATACAGTTATTATCGAGAGAGCATTATTCCGCCCCCCCCTTTTTTTTTGGCAATTACATTTGGTTTTCTTGGCCAAGGGAAAAGGAATTGCTTGGGGATCTTTAATTTTCTTGTTATTAGAGACTATAATTGTCTGGGCTGAATTAGGCATTGTAGCCTATGATATCATGATAGAATTTTTGTTAAACAGAGTGCTATACCTATGTGGGTACTTAAAGAATTTTCAACAATATTGAAGAACTCCTTGGGGATATTAGTTTTTGTATTCGAGCTGGAAGGGGGATTAAACCAAAGATTATTCTTTCTTCTTGTCTTTTTTCTACTGTCTATGTTAGTGCTCTTGTAATTAGTATGGTTGACATTATTATTGTTATTACTTGAAAATTTATGGTTTCTTGTAGTTCTGGACATGTTATACGTAATTAATGAGGGTAATCAGCGAGTTTCTTATCTTTTCAGTATAACCGGAATTTCTAAAGGCG
>NC_136486.1:30997633-31080133 GCF_053919585.1 Euprymna scolopes
GAGGTAACTGTCGCTAGATTGTAAACGGTACAGACTGAAAATTTGGATGTGCCAAGTTTGAATCCAGTTCGTTTTGCAAAAGCACTTTCATTGAAGAATGTTAACAACCTTACGTGATTCCTTCCATAAGTACCCGATGTCTTTCTAAAAAGAATTCTAACTAGAAAGATATCGGGCAAACGAATGCCAACAATAATCATCTGAATCGTACGAAATGAATGAAGGATGTTTAACAGCAACAACAGGGAGGTGATGGTTGTTCAGTGGTTAACGATGCAGGCTGACAACCTGGATGTACAAAGTTCAAACCCAGTTCATTCCACAGAAACATTTTTTTTTTTTTATCAAGGAGTCACCACTTATCAAGGCCCGTAGTCAATTGGAAAGCAGGAAAACAGAACAGAGTTCCACAGCTGTGCACTTCTAAGAAAAAAACTTTGTTCATGGAATCTACGTTTGGGTTTAGACACAGATAAAGAGTGGGGGAAATTATTGATAGTGTTTTCAGCTAGACGAGTGTTTTTCGTGAAAGTCAGGCAGGTGGGAACCATAGATTGGAGCTAAGACGATCACTCGCCATGAAAATAACGATAAAGCAGAGACAGGCTCGCGACGTCTCTTCTGTGGGAAAGAGGTTGCAAGGAAGAGAAAAGGGCATCCCCCACTAAGTTACAAAGTCTATTTTGAACTTGATAAGTGGTGACCTCCATGTAAAAAAAAAAAAAAAAAAAACTCTGTCAAGGCAACTCCTGCTCAGATGTGGCAACAGTATTCGATCCTTGAACGCACTTGGCTCTTTATACCTGTAGAGAATTGCATCAGCCATGAGATATCTACTGGAATGGTAGAACTATTCCACCATTTTCCCAGCATCCCTGATGTACGTGTTCCCTTTCACTTAGGAATGTTGGCAACCTTTACATGGTTCCTCCCATAAGTACCTGATATTCTTCTGGAAAGAATTCCTAACTAGAAAGATATCGGGGAAACGCATGCCAACAAAAATCATCATGAATAATGCTCAACAAGCAGCAACAAGATAAATTCATAAAGAACTCCCCCAGAAGGTTCAGCCTTGTGCCATTGTATGCATTCGTAGGATGGCAATGAATGGAACCAAATTATATCGATTCACTGTAATTATTTTTGTATCGAATGACTAAAAACATCTTGAGAGATATATCAGGTTGATACAAACGTTTAATATAACGATGCGTTGTCACTTAGGAGATTATTAGAAAAAAAAAAAGTTCTGTTTCTTTCTATAACGGTTCTCTTTTTCTCTCTCTTTTTTTTTCATGAAAACTCAAAATAAAAGGATGCAGTATCATTCTTTGTTGTTTATTGCAGCAAACATGGCCGGTAACACCTTGCAGGTGAAAAGGAAATAATTGCTTTTTTTTTTTTTTTTTTTTTTTTTTACCAGACTCTTGTCTAACATCGACATAGATAAAACGTTTTTGCACTTCTTCCCACACATGCATACATGAATTCTAAGTAGCAGTTTAGATAAAAAATATATATATATATATATATATATATATATATATACGGAAAAAACAAATCAAATAAAAAAAACACACACACAAAATCGCATGTACAAAAAACAATAACAATGATAGTATTACACATACAAGGGTCGTTTCAAAAGTAAGGCCTCCTATTTTTTAACTAAAAAGAACTAAAGTGTTGAAGACCTACGAAGACGAGAGTGGAACGATTAAAACGAGCGACCTGCTAAATCGCATTTACAAAATAATAACAATGATAGTATTACACATACGAGGGGCGTTTCAAAAATAAAGCCCCCCCCCCCCTTTTTAACTAAAAAAAACTAAAGTGTTGAAGACCTACGAAGACGGGAGCGTTGCCATTAAAACGAGCGACCTACTAAGTCGCATACACAAAACAATAACAGTATAATAATAACACATACAAAGGTCGCTCAAAAAGTTAGACCTATTTTTAACTTAAAAACTAAAGCCGTTAAATAGCTATGAAGACAAGAGTGGTACTATTAAAATGAGAGACCTTTTTGCTCCAGAGTTTATTTTTCTACATAGTCATCACCATTCTCGATGCACTTTTGTCAGCAATGGACGATGCCTCAGTTGTAAAAGTCCGGAGCCCATGTTGTCATTCACATCTCTGTCGCCAGTCTGAAATCGACGAACCCATCTCCTATAAACTGAGCTGACATCAACTGCATCGGCTTCATAAACGTTGAACAGGTGCGAGTGAACGTTGATCAGTTCGTTTTTTTTTGTTTTTTTTTTTCATGCAGGAATTCAATGACGCATGTTTGTTTCTGACGCACGTCCATGACAGAAGCGGCTTTCTTAGAGTCGCACACCATCAATATCTGCAACAGAGAGATGAGACTTTCCGATCATGAATCCATAAGTTCAGTCATGATACCAACGCAATTTGCAATCCCCCTTTCGGGCGAAATGAGAAAAATTAAGAGACATCGCTTTTAGCATGTATAACAATGTATGTGTATATGAATTTTAACATGTATAACAATGTATGTGTATGTGAATTTTAGCATGTATAACAATGTATGTGTATATGAATTTTAGCATGTATAACAATGTATGTGTATATGAATTTTAGCATGTATAACAATGTATGTGTATATGAATTTTAGCATGTATAACAATGTATGTGTATGTGAATTTTAGCATGTATAACAATGTATGTGTATATGAATTTTAGCATGTATAACAATGTATGTGTATGTGAATTTTAGCATGTATAACAATGTATGTGTATGTGAATTTTAGCATGTATAACAATGTATGTGTATGTGAATTTTAACATGTATAACAATGTATGTGTATGTGAATTTTAGCATGTATAACAATGTATGTGTATATGAATTTTAACATGTATAACAATGTATGTGTATATGAATTTTAGCATGTATAACAATGTATGTGTATATGAATTTTAACATGTATAACAATGTATGTGTATATGAATTTTAGCATGTATAACAATGTATGTGTATGTGAATTTTAGCATGTATAACAATGTATGTGTATATGAATTTTAACATGTATAACAATGTATGTGTATGTGAATTTTAGCATGTATAACAATGTATGCGTATGTGAATTTTAGCATGTATAACAATGTATGTGTATGTGAATTTTAACATGTATAACAATGTATGTGTATATGAATTTTAGCATGTATAACAATGTATGTGTATATGAATTTTAGCATGTATAACAATGTGTATATGAATTTTAACATGTATAACAATGTATGTGTATATGAATTTTAGCATGTATAACAATGTATGTGTATATGAATTTTAGCATGTATAACAATGTATGTGTATGTGAATTTTAGCATGTATAACAATGTATGTGTATATGAATTTTAGCATGTATAACAATGTATGTGTATGTGAATTTTAGCATGTATAACAATGTATGTGTATGTGAATTTTAGCATGTATAACAATGTATGTGTATATGAATTTTAACATGTATAACAATGTATGTGTATGTGAATTTTAGCATGTATAACAATGTATGTGTATATGAATTTTAACATGTATAACAATGTATGTGTATATGAATTTTAGCATGTATAACAATGTATGTGTATATGAATTTTAACATGTATAACAATGTATGTGTATATGAATTTTAGCATGTATAACAATGTATGTGTATGTGAATTTTAGCATGTATAACAATGTATGTGTATATGAATTTTAACATGTATAACAATGTATGTGTATGTGAATTTTAGCATGTATAACAATGTATGCGTATGTGAATTTTAGCATGTATAACAATGTATGTGTATGTGAATTTTAACATGTATAACAATGTATGTGTATATGAATTTTAGCATGTATAACAATGTATGTGTATATGAATTTTAGCATGTATAACAATGTGTATATGAATTTTAACATGTATAACAATGTATGTGTATATGAATTTTAACATGTATAACAATGTATGTGTATATGAATTTTAGCATGTATAACAATGTATGTGTATATGAATTTTAACATGTATAACAATGTATGTGTATGTGAATTTTAGCATGTATAACAATGTGTATATGAATTTTAACATGTATAACAATGTATGTGTATATGAATTTTAGCATGTATAACAATGTATGTGAATTTTAACATGTATAACAATGTATGTGTATGTGAATTTTAACATGTATAACAATGTATGTGTATATGAATTTTAACATGTATAACAATGTATGTGTATATGAATTTTAGCATGTATAACAATGTATGTGTATATGAATTTTAACATGTATAACAATGTATGTGTATGTGAATTTTTACATGTATAACAATGTATGTGTATGTGAATTTTAGCATGTATAACAATGTATGTGTATATGAATTTTAACATGTATAACAATGTATTTGTATATGAATTTTAACATGTATAACAATGCATGTGTATGTGAATTTTAACATGTATAACAATGTATGTGTATGTGAATATTAACAATTATAACAATGTATGTGTATATGAATTTTAGCATGTAAAACAATGTATGTGTATATGAATTTTAACATGTATAACAATGTATATGTATATGGATTTTAGCATGTATAACAATGTATGTGTATATGAATTTTAGCATGTATAACAATGTATGTGTATATGAATTTTAACATGTATAACAATGTATGTGTATATGAATTTTAACATGTATAACAATGTATGTGTATATGAATTTTAACATGTATAACAATGTATGTGTATATGAATTTTAGCATGTATAACAATGTATGTGTATATGAATTTTAGCATGTATAACAATGTATGTGTATGTGAATTTTAGCATGTATAACAATGTATGTGTATATTAATTTCTGTAATACAAGTGAAACATGCATGCCCCCCATGAGTGCACAGTGAACGAAGCATAAAAAATGACTAAGTTCAGCATCCACCCTCCCTCATTTAGCCCAAAAGTCCACAGAGGACGTCAAATCCTGGTGAAAATGAAAAAAATGGTGCAGTTGTAAGCCTTAACATATATAAATTTGAGTTCTGCACCATGCAAAAACAGAAATCACTAAGTCCATCATTTGCCCACCATCACCATTAAGTCCCAAAAGTCCCCAAGGTCTTAACATATTTAAATTTGAGTTCAGCACCATGCACAACAGCTAAAGAGATATACACAAAAAGTTTTGGGCAAATATGGTAAAATAATTCCAAAAATGGAGTGTTTTTATTAGTCCTAAAGAACCCCTGTGACACACCTAAGAGTTACCGTGAAGTATAGACACACAAGATTATATAGAAATCAGTTAGTTACAACTTTTCAGAAAGTTTTATAAAAATCTAAGGCATCAATTTTTTTTTTAATAAGCACAACAGTGCCGATTTTAACCATTTTAACTCGAAAGGCTCCCCTAGCGGAGCAACAGGAGTTTTCCTGGAAAATCAGTTCTGTTAATATTTTACTCATCATGTTTAATGTTTGGCAAAATTTCAAAAGATTCTAAGGTGTAGTTATTGAGAAAAGTGCGGATAGACAAACAGACGAACGGACAAGGGTGAACTTACAGGTCTGCCCTCCTTTTGTTGGGGGGTGGGAGACCAAAAAATGAATAAATATTTTTAAAACTAATAATCAGTTTTTTTTTTAATAATCTACAAAACATTAAGTTCCGTGAATTATTTTTTGATTCAAAACCAAAAAGGTCTTAGGAACTACGAAGAAAATGAAATTTGTGGTTTGGAATTTGTATTGGTTGATGTGTGTGTGTGTGTGTGTGTGTGTGTGTGTGTGTGTGTGTGTGTGTGTGTGTAATTGTATTAGTTTAGTGCGAAAGTCATGTTGATTTTATATATATATATATATATATATATATATATATAGTTTAACATAAAAAACGACATTATTTTTGCACCAACCTAATATATACAAGATACATGCGCGTACGAGGGGCGTGCAATAAGTAGTGCCCTTGACCCACTTCCCATAGCAGTAGAGCAACGAAACTTGGCACAGTTATTAGCCTTTCGCTACATAGGAACCGCCCAGAGTTATGCATTTCTCCCATCGTTTGATGCATCTTTAGAGACCGTTTTTGTAGAACACCCCAGGTTGGTCCTCCAACCACGACATGACTTCAGAAATCAAGGCTGCATCATTTGGGAAGAGATGAAAGTCAGAGGATGCAAGGTCAAGAGAGTAGAGAGGATGGAGAGGATATAATAATCACACACCCATGCTTCTGATCTGGCGACATGCGAGTTGTGGACCGGAGCATTGTCCTGCAGGAGGAGGGTACCTTTGCTGATCTTGCCCCACCTCTTGATTTTGATAGCTTCCCTTAATTTCCTCAAAAGTGAAGCATAATAGGCTCCTGTAATTGTGGTACCCTTTGCCAGGAAATCTGTCATCACTACACCGTCCTGATCCCAGAAGACTGTGAGCATGACCTTGCCAGCGGAGGGCTGCACCCTTGCCTTCTTTGGAGGTGGTGAGTCCAAGTGCTTCCACTGCATTGACTGGGCTTTGGTCTCTGGATCATAGTGATGGACCCAGGTTTTATCCTGTGTAATCAGTCTTTTGAAAAACTTTGACTCCTCTTCTTGGCACATCTCCAAATTCATCCTCGAACACTGGATGCATTCTCGCTTCTGGAATGGTGTGAGCAACCTGGGAATCCATCTGGTAGACACCTTATGCATATGCAAATGGTCATGAATGATAGTTTCCACAAACCCTGTACTAATCTTGACATCTTGGGCTATTTGGCGAATAGTAATGCGCCGATCTTCCAAAATGGCAGTCTCAACTTGACAGACAGATGCTTCATCAATGGCAGAAGGGGGGCGACCAGGTCTGAGAGCTGTTTCCATAAACTTCCGGACATGTTTGAATTCACGATGCTCAGTTTTACAAGGTCATATGATGGGGCATTATCTCCATAAGTTCATTTCATTTCATCAAAAGTCTCCTGTGGTATGCATCCTTTCAAATACAAAAACCGGATCACTGCTCGACATTCAACAGGCTCCATTTCACACCTGAAACAGTTTAAACATTTGTAAAACAGAAACCACAATTAGTTCAGAGCTGTAATTTGCCACATAACCCGTAGAGATATAAATCATTGCACATGCAAAATTTCAGCTAGATCAAACCACTAGAAGTGGATCAGGTGCATTTCTTATTGAACACCCCTCGTATTGATTGAATTAAAATGAAACTGATACAGCTTGTTCCACCATTATATCTTAAGTTGCTTCAGTTTGCATATATCCATTACATCTCCGCATTGTTCTGCTTCCTATAAAATTAAATTTTGTTTATCTATATACTAGCCTGGTTGCCCGGGTGTTTGGAGGTGGGTTTTGGGAGGAAAAAAATAGCAAGTGATAGTAGGCAAGCAGGCTCGAACTCGTACCTAGAAGGAGGGAAAGAACGTGAAAAAACAAAAACAAAAAAAAAACACGTGACATCTTTGCCGTTGCATCCATCGTCAAAGGCGAAGGTTTAAAATAAGGCTAGTCAATCGAAAAGAGGGGATAACTTTCGAAAATATCGGCGAAAAAAGTGACCCCTCCTTGTAGAAATGTGCCCAGTTAAGGGTGAAGAAATAAATGTTTTTAGCCAATTTTTCAATATTTGTCGTCTGAAGGGTCGAGCTTAAAAATGATACCAATCTCGTGAGAATCCGTCACCTCTGTCGAAAATTTTAGGCAAACATACATACATACATACATTTAAACAGACAGGTGAGGTTTATATTATAGATTACTATGATAGCGTGTGGGTTATTTTGTGTGTCACACGACACTTTTTTTTCTTCCGAGTGACTGCAGTTTAATTGTTATGACCTTCCATTTCTTGTAATAAATAATTTCATCAAGGATTCCTCATAAATTTTGTTTTCGGTTTCGATTATGGCTGAAGGAACTCAAGTTTATATATATATATATATATATATATATATATATATATATATATATATATATATATTTATTTTTTTTTTCTTCATAAGTTTTGATTTCAGTTTCGATGGAAGCTTGATGCTCCCAAGTCATACAGATATTTTTTTTATTTTTGAAATCACAACTTTATAATTTAAAAGAATCGATAGAAAATTGACTCTGTAATAATATATACGAAACCTGCATAAATTAAAATATCATATTTAAGCGTATTTTTACAGGCGGGCTACGCCAGGCGTCTCTGCTAGCTTAGATAAATACTTTTGCAGTTTTAACAAAAAAGCTACGATAATATCAGAGTATCTCCATTTAATCTGAACATCCACAGAATGTCAACATTAATATATTACATATGAAAGAGTCTGCTGTGGAAATTCTACAGATCCCGCTAGTATAAATTCTTACTTTATATGGAAAACACAGGTGTATAACCTTTCAAGAATCAGAGGGGAATAGAATTTAAAAAAGAAATGTATTACGTGGGGACGGGGGTTCTATCTGGTGTTATCTTTTTGTTGCTTGTCGATTTAGTTATGATTGTTTCATTCTATGCTAGTTGCTGCCCGTGGCAACAATTTGCACACGAAGAAATAAGTGACCGCGAGAGACGATGGATCATTACATGTTGGGGAAAATGTTATTGGGTATTTTGAAAGGATTCAGCCGAAGATTTCCAGGAGAAAGAAGTCTAAATTGAAGTAAAATACGTGTTGGAGGGAAGGGGGAAAGGGGAAAGAAGTCATTAAGAATGAAATGAAGGCCTAGAGGTATGGGAAAAAAAAGCGACATCTAGATAATATGATGAGAAAAGAAAAGAATTAGGAGATTCAAAGAAATTTCATGAGAGGCAAGATGAGAGTAGAAGGAGAGAGAAAACGCCAGAAGAGAGAATAATGAAAGACAAAAGGGGAGAATGCATGCATGACACAGTGGAAGAGAGAGATTCAATAATGGGATAAAGAGGGAGAAAGAGAGACTAATAACGACATATATTATAATAAAGTGGTATTCCTGTTTGCTTGATATGTCATAGCAGATATATATTATATACTAAGCTGGGTGCCCAGCGTTGCCAGGGTGTTTGGAGGTGTGTGTTGAGCAGAAAAATAAATAAATAAATAAATAAAGTGGTAGTAGGCAGGCAGGCAGGCTCGAACTCATACGACGAAGGAGGGAAAAAAGTAAAAAAAAAAGAAAAAAAACGTGACGTCTTTGCTTTTTCGTCCATCACCAAACCGGAAGTGGCAAATGTTTAAATTAACGCTAGTCAATTGAAAAGAGAGGACGACTTTCGAAAATATCAGCGGAAAAAGCGACCCCTCCTTGTAGAAAAGTGCCCTGTTGAGGGTGAAGGTATTATGTAATTTTTAGCCAATTTTTCAATATTTGTTGTCCGAAGTGTCGAGCTTCAAAACGATACCAATCTCGTGAAAATCCGTCGCCTCTACGAAAGTTTTAGGCAGACATACATACATACATTTAAACAGACAGGTGAGATTTATATTATAGATGTGCAGTAGACAGCATAGCAGATGACGTTATATATGATGTCATAGCAAAAATTGTTTCAAAAGGTGGGGGTAAATATGAATGTAAAGATCTCCAAGCATCGCTGGGTAGATTAATATATGTATACTATTAGGGGCACCCAACGTTGCCCAGGATTGGATGAGGATTAACAAATGTTTCAACACTTCCAATACTTTTATTGTCATCAAAATCTGAATTCGCCCATTTTTCAGTCAATTTGACTGACTGCATGCTCTAGTCTGGTACCCACCTCAGTGCACCGGGAAGAAGCTTCACATGCCTCCTCACAGTGACTTAACCCATAATACATTGTAGTCTACATGGTAGAGAACCTACTGTATATTTTATAAAATAATTTTCATATAATGGCTTGAATTAAAGTTTAAAATGCAAAAGTCAAGTATCATAGTTTAATTATGTTCTAAACAAAAACATTCATTTCAAACGTGCCCTTGTCTTATCAAAGAACTTACTATTGATTTTATACGCCAGGCCCTTCTGCTTGTGCGGTGATAATACTTCTTAAATGCACTTGTGATATTAGGCTGTATAAGGGTGTTAACTTTGGTCAAAATCGAACTGTTCATGCTTTAATTGAATTCTTTTGATTATCATTTTTTTTTGTTGTTGTTTATTGGAGGTATTCCAATATAAAATCTATCTAAAATCATTCCCAGACACATAAAGTACATTTGTGTGAAAGTTTTAAAAAATCGGCCCAACCATTTCAGAGTCCATAGGGAACTCTCTCTCTCTCTCTCTCTCTCTCTCTCTCTCTCTCTTGCACACACACACACACACACACACACAAAGTGCCCTTTAAATAAAAGTAGAGGTATACACAGCATAATCACATTGACAGATCAGTTCTTGTTAGATCACTACAGTTGAGCAATGATGAACCTGGTCATTATCAGATGGGTGACTATTTGGGAATGCTAGGGATTATGTATTGCGCTGGAGCATAGAATTTTCCAGGTTAGTATTTGGGATGCATTTAACACCACAGGGATAGGTGCACCCTTAGCCTTCGTTAAAACATGTATCTAAAAGAAGGAAAACTGTTACAAAAGCTGAGGTTTACTGTCTTCTTTGTCTTGTGGCAATCATTTGCACTCACTGACGTGTGGCTGGTTCTACAGAAGGGCTGTATACGAATAATGTGCTGATTTCAGGCAAGTTAGTTGCCTGAACTTTATATGTCGGGAGTCGACATGAGAGTCCATCTATAAATATAAAAGCGAAAATGTGTGTTTGTGTGCATGTATGCGTGTGCACTTTTTGTGTATGTCTGCAAAAGGCTTTTTTCGTCAGCCTTTTCGCTCGGCTCGCTCTTTCTTAAAACTTTTTATATCACATCTAAATCGTAATATCTACGACTTAAGAATGGGGATCGCCTGTCTATTTAATTTGCCCGACTTTTACCAGCTTTTTTACCAGTTATTTTTCTATCGCCACATCTTCGAAAAGCGAATGATGGGGCGGGGGAAACAGTTAATGGCTTGCAGCGCAAAACTAGGTCAAACATCACGCCACTTAACTTCCTCGCACCTGTATATTTCATTTTATAAACCTTAACTTAGCATGCTTATCAGTTCCTCTCTCCTCGTGGCCGAGATGGTTAGGTGCTTGGATTTTTTTTCCCTTTTTGTTCCACCTTCCCGTCAAGGCTTCGGGGTTCAATCGTACCTTCCTACTAAAGCTTTTTTTTTTCTTTTTACACCTCCAAACACCCATCCAGCATTTTTTTTTTAACACACACACCTCCAAACACCCGGGCAACGCCTGGTACCCCCTCCCCACGCTAGTTTTATATATATATATATATATATATATATATATATATGTACTAGCCTGGGTGTTTGGAGGTGTGTGTTGAGCAAAAATAAAAAAATGTTGTAGTAGGCAGGCAGGCAGGCAGGCAGGCTCGAACCTGTGACGCGAAGATGGAAAAGAAAGTGTGTGTAAGGGTGTTGGTTGAGCCCCAAAAAAGGAAAATTGAGAGCATAAAAAAAAATAGGATTGGTAAGCAGGCTCGAACCTGTAACACACCAGAGTAAAAAGAGGTGAAAAAAAAAAAAACTGCCTTACTGATGTGCCTACCGTGGTTATGACGTCATGGGTGGTCAAAGTAATGCCTTTTATGCAACGTCGTGTGCGCGAGGGTTGACTGACAAATGTCAGCTAAAAAAACGACCCACCCTGTAGAAAAATGCCCAGTTGAAGGTGAAGGAATTAATATTCTTGGCCAATTTTTTTATATTTATAATCTGAAGGGCCGAGCTTCAAAAATTATAGTATACCTAATTATTATTTGTTACTCATGAGCATTTTTATGTTGCTACACATTCATGAGCATGTTTTGGTCAGTCAATTACAAGTAACGAGAGATCTCTTTAGGCGATATTACTTACTGACTCTACTTTTGTATAAGTAATATCGCCTGAAGAAGTTTCTAGTTCCTTGTAACTGACTGACCAAAACGTACTCATGAATGTGTAGCGACATTTTGATGCTGAAGTAAAATAAATAAAATGAATAAAATGTATATCTTGCCCTACTTTGGTATTGAGCACTTATGTATGAACCTCGTTAAAATTCATTGATTATTTCACCTCTGGAAAATATTAACCTGGAATTATATATGTACTAACTGGCAGCCCAGTATTACCCAGTCGTACAATACGTTTAAACATGATATTTTAATTTATGCAGATTGTGTATTTATGCAGATTGTGTATAGAATCAATCCTTTATTGATTATTATATATTACGAGGAACAATTTGCCTGGTGGACTAATTCGCAAAAAAAAAAAATTAAAAAATAATAATGATAATGTCAGCCATCAAATTCCATCTGAGTTTGTTTACAATATCACGTAAGCTGATATTTGAGCTGCTGATGAATGTCCTGGAAATGTCACTTTTAATTAATGTTTAGTGTTTAAAATATCTAAATAAAGAAATGATTTGCTGCGATTTTAAATGTTATTTCTTCTTTTAGCATGAATTAAACTCATTCATAAATAAAAATTTTAATAAAATGGCAAGTTACACCAGGGCTTGAATGGGGAATCATTCGATCTATAGTCAAAAGCTCTACTACTAAGCTATGTCTCCAGATTATAATAAATGATTTGCTGAAAGTTTATTATCTCCCTTTGCCGGTGTAACGTAAAATATTCCCCTGTATAAATTATTCTTTTTTATCTGTAAGAGAGAAAAGCTATTTTTAAGATAAGATTTTTTTTTTTATTTTCGATACATATTGGATGAATTTCTGTACAAAAAAATATCTAAGAACACTGCCAGACATATAAATTAGCTTTGTGTGAAATTTGTGAAAGATAGACTCAGTTATTTCAGAACCTATGAAGAAGGAACTTACACACACACACACGCACACAAAGTGACTTTTATATAATAGTAGAAATATATATATGAGAGAGAGAGAGAGAGAGAGAGAGAGAGAGAGAGAGAGAGAGAGAGAGAGAGAGAGAGAGAGAGCACAAAACATAATGGGATAAAGAGAGACCAATAACGTCATAATGAGAGAGAGAAACCAATAAGGACACCATGGAAGAGAGCACAGTCCTAATATCAAAGAGAGAAAACATTTGAATAGAGAAAGATAGTATGTACAAAGAGATTGAGGGAGAGAGACAAAGAGTAGCAGAGATTGGAAAGAGAGAATAAAAGATCAATGTAGAATGAGAGAGGGGGGGGGAGAAAAATGGGTGAAGATAGCAGAGAGCATCGTATTGGGAGATAAGGACAAATAACATATATATATAGAGAGAATAGTGAGACAGAGTGGAAGAGAGAGTGAGAGGGGAAATAAAAGGAGGGGGAGAATGGGTGTAGATTGGCAGTGTGAGTGCAATATGGAAGAGGAGATAATCAATTGCAGAAAGGAGCAGAGCAGTGAGATGAAGGGAGGGAAAGGGTGAGGAGAGAGAGAGAGAGAGAGAGAGAGCGAAAAATAAAATGGAGAAATCAGCAAGACACAAACAAATAAAAACCAACTGTTTTCTCTCTCTCAGGGAAAAACATGTCGGTGAAACATAGAAAAAAAAAAAGCTGCAAAACGGGACTACAGAATGTAATCAGGTGTACCAAATATTTCTTGGACATAAAAAAAAACCCAATTCCTTCAAAGAAGCTCTTGTTCTGGTAGACATGATATCTGACGATTACATCTCTGCCAGAAATTGTCTGTTTCTAACCGAAATCAGAATCGAATTACAAACGCGCATGCATTTTCTAAAAACATTTCTATATCTTTGAAATTATTAGCTATTTGGTGTGAAAAAAAAAGAAAGAAAGAAAGTCAACTTAAAGAATAGGTTTTTATAATATTTTGCTTTTCTAAAAATTAAATACCAAAGCTAGAAACAAAAAATATGGCAGACGCTTTCAGTTTTGTAAATAATACAGTGTGGAACGATAAAATTGTCATCCTAGAAAAGACGACATGATTCCATTTCCGTTTGATGAAAATCGGTTTCCATTTTTTGTTGCAGACTATATACTGGTTGGCCAGTTGTGTAGAAATCCCAAGAGCGATAGGAGCCTTCTATCATGTCTGAAAGTTACGAAATGTTCAATGAGCGAGATCGGAGATGCGCCACTGTATAACTCATGCTCTCTACTGATCCAAGTTATGACAACAGGACCATCGCAATAAGGGAACAGCTCAATAAAGATTTCAACCACGGTTATAGCCTTTGGTGTGGTTTCAAGTGAGGGCAACATCATGCCACTTTACATCTTCAAAGTCGGTTTGAAAGTTAACACCAAAGTGGACCTGGATGTGCTGAAGAGTGTGGTGATCCTCTGGAGCAATCAGATGGCCGCTGGCAGGCCCTGGATATTGCAGCAAGACTCAGCACTGCCCCACAAGTCTGAAGTGACCCAGGCTTGGCTTCAGAAGGAGTGCTACAACTTTGCACCCTTCTCTCATTGGCCCCCTCCTCCCTCAACCTGAACCCGCTAAACTACTTCTTTTGATCATATGTCGAGAACATCACCAACATGACCTCCCACAGCACCAAAGCCAGCCTGATCGTCGCCATCCACTGAGTATTCGCTTAATATCACAAGTGTCTTTGCAAAGTTTTATTACCACACAAGCAGAAAGGCCCGACATATAAAATTAACAGTAGGTTCTTTGATATGACAAAGGCGTATTCAAAATTAATGTTTCTGTTCAGAGCACAATTGAAGCATAATACTTGGCTTTTGCATTTTAAACTTTAAGTCAAGCCATTATATATAAAAAATAGACTTATAAAATCAGCAGTAGGTTCTCTACAGTGCAATGTAGACTATAATGTATTGTGAACTAAGTCAATATGAGAATTATGTGAAGTTTCCTCCTGGTGCACCACGGCAGTCCTCAACTAGAGTTGGTAATCAGTTGACTTGATTACAAAATGGGCGATTTCACCGATATCGAAGACAAAAAAGTATGGGGCGTGAAACATCTGTTGATCATCATTCAATCCCGGCTAAGCATGTACACCTGTATGCTACAGACAGTGTTAAATATATTTTCACATGTTCATTGCACGGAGCAGCAACTTTATGGCAACCTAGCTGCCATATCTACTACCATCAGAGAGCGATGTCTACAATTTGCCAGTCACTGCTAGAGGAGCAAGCAAGAGTTGGAGAAAAATGTGTTGCTGTGGACTCTGCAGCACAGGCGCACGAGCATAGGACGACCTAGATCCATGTACATCCACCAAAATGCAGATGACGCCAACTGTGACCCTGAAGATTTTAGGCAGCTGATGGAAGACAGGGTAATCTGGAGGGAGAAAATCACGTTGGCCCTGGCAAGGAGCCCAACCGGATAGATATAGATAGAAGAAAGAAATAACATTTCTTTCGAAAAAATAATTGTCGTTCTTTAAATAAATCGAATAGGTGTCTTCTTTATTTATTAAACATTGCAGCAATTTAATTCTTCTTAAAGCAATAAATATTTTTGTCTTCTTAGCTGATAAACAGTTGTCAGCTAAATATCTTAAAAATCAATAAAAAGAATGTCATTTTTTGTTGTTGTTGTTGTTGTTGTTGTTAATATATTTATTCAAAATTGCACTGTTTTAGTTTATGGGACTATATTTGATTTAGGAACAATTAATTTTAAAATGCGTAAAGTCGGAATTATTAGCAACAAAAAGATTAGTCAGTGATCATCATCTTTTCTGATCGGACAATATTATTTTTCTTTAATGTGTCTTAATGGTGATAACGTACATATACACATGTAATTGTCTTAGCGTATTATTATATAGATTAATGGGACCCGAGGAAATTCCACAGTTGTATCTTTCATCTGTGTAATATTGCGGCCATGCTTTTTTTTCCATAGGAGTCACCACTTATCAAGGCCTAGAGGACACTCGAGAATAAGGGTTAATGAGTGTACAGTTGCCAATGGGACAATATTGTAGTAATCGTTAGTGGAAATTTAGTAAATTTGACTACTTATGGGAATGGCTCATCAAGAACTTGTTTATGTTGGACTTGAAGATGACCAAATTATAATCAGCTCGAAAGCAGGCAAACTGAAGAGAGTTCCACAGACGTGCAGTTCTAAGAAAAAAGTTTTGTCCATAGAATCTACGTTTAGGTTTAGGCACAGATAAAGCATGGAGGAAAATATTGATAGTGGTTTCAGCTAGACGAGTGTTTTTCATGAACTTTTACCAACTTTCTTCAGGTGTATCTTGTCGAACTCGGGAATTTGGGCGGAATTTCGAATGAAGTAAATAAAAGCTTCTGCTCGAAATTCCATCCAAACTCCCGAGTTTGAGAGAAACATTCCCAAGTTTCGCACAATACACATGAAGAAGGTCGGAGCTTACATCGACTGAAACGTTGTGAAAATCGCACACAAAATGAGAACAGTAGTCCGATGAATCCAAATAATACGAATAACCAATCCTCATCTTACAAATTCAGAAACATAATATTTCCATTCTGTGGATATTTGGCACAAATGCAAAACCCCATGACATTATTGTTCCATTTTTAAACAGATACTACACTTTGAAAAATGTATTTATTTCTAAAAATTTACAATAACCAAAAAATGAATTAGGCTCAAGGTCATTTAAAAGTGCGGGAGGGGTCATTCTTCTCACTTTACCTGAGAGTTGTCTATCATTTTCCTAGCTAGAATCCTCAATCACCAAAATACCATATTTACACCAAGGGGCGTCTCACTTAAAGTTCCCAGATCGATATTTTTGTAAAGTGTAATATCTGTTCTTATACTACACTTAATCATTTCTCTTCTCCCAGATCGATTTTTGTTTATTTAGCCTGAAAATCAATAAATTGCTTTTTAGTAAGCTGCAACAGCGACATCCGATGAAATTTTTAAAGAGGTATTGTTTTGCATCGCATTTTCAGCGATAGGGTGATCCTATCTTTTAAAATATGTTCTTCTCCAACCATCTGCAAATGTGGAACGAAGAATAATAAGATATAAACTGCCTTGTCTACCCTTACACAAAGGATTGGGTAAAAACGGTGTGGAACTGTTGTATGAGTTTTATAGTATGCTGTCAGCTTTCTCTCTCCCTTTCCTCTCTCTTTCTCACACACACACACACACACACCAGTTTAAAGGTATTCAAGAGTGATAACTAATGAATTTAACGAGGTTATAAAGAGTGCTCAATAAAAGATGAGAAAGATATATTTTATTAAAATAAACAAATTTACATGGTCACGACACTGGACATTTTTTTTTTTTTACACAGGCATCACCACATTATCAAGGCCAAGAGGCCACTCCAGGATAAGGGTTAAAGAGTGTACAGTAGAAATTGAACAATATAGTAATCGTTAGTAATGAAAATTCGGTAAATTTGTTAACTTATATGGAACGGTTCATCAAGAACTTGTTTACGTTAGACTTGAAGATAACCATATTGTAGTCAGCTGGAAAGCAGGAAAACGGAAGACAATTCCACAGGCGTGCAGTTCTAAGAAAGAAGCTTTGTTCATGGAATCTACGTTTAGGTTTAGGCACAGATAAAGAGTTGGGGGAATTATTGATAGTGTTTTCAGCTAGACGAGTGTTTCTTGTGAAAGTTTGGCGAGGGGGGCATAGACTGAAGCTCAGTCGAACACTTACGAACATGAAATGTCTTGACTTGTTATTATATAGATCAAGGTTTCCCAAAGTTGACTCTACGGAACCCTGGGCCTCTCTGCGCGAGGTTGAGGGGTTCCGGAAGTCCTTTCTTAAAAAAGGACCAAATGCGTTATATGAAAAAATTAAATGGAAGAAGGTATTTAATTATTCATCGTTTTCACTGCAAAGAGATATGATACATAACTACAGGTGTAAAAAGTTTCAGGGTAGTTTATAAAAAGTAAATAAAAAAAATAAATTTATAAAAAAGTAAATAAAAAAGTAAATAAAAATAAATTTATAAAAAAGTAAATAAAAACAATAAATTTATAAAAAAGTAAATAAAAACAATAAATTTATAAAAAAGTAAATAAAAAAATAAGTTTATGAAAAGTAAATAAAAAATAAATTTATAAAAAAGTAAATAAAAACAATAAATTTATAAAAAAGTAAATAAAAAAATAAATTTATAAAAAAGTAAATAAAAACAATAAATTTATAAAAAAGTAAATAAAAACAATAAATTTATAAAAAAGTAAATAAAAAATAAATTTATAAAAAAGTAAATAAAAACAATAAATTTATAAAAAAGTAAATAAAAACAATAAATTAACAAAAGAATGCAACAATTTTTGATTAACCAAAAAACAAAAACTGGTTGTAACCATTATTATTAGTTAATGTTAAAATTTGAAACTAATGTTTATTATTATTTATTTTAGAAATTATTTTGTTAGTTCTCTGTGAAAAACCTTTGCTCTGCTCAGGGGTATCATGGTGTTCTGAAATTTGGAAAATTCTTATATAGATTATCCCAAATTGATAATTGAATATGGTTACATTTGTGCTCTTTATTGCATTAAAAACTAATCCCTATTAATCCGTAACTGTGCATTGAACGGATACCATAATACTTTGTTCACTATACTTTATCAAAACAAAGTTCCATGCAAAATTTCAGCCAGATCGGCACTGTAGTTTCAGAGAAAAAAGTGAAGCACACTCAGACAGACAAAACTCTAATATAGATAATACATATTGTTTCTGTGTCATATTTATGTAACACGGACGCACGTATGTAAATGCGTGTGAAATGACGTCATCGGTAAAGAAAAAGACTAGACAAAAGGAGAAAGAGCATGTTAGATACAACGATCACGTTAGAGACGTGAGTGAAGTCAACGCCATAACGATAAGTCACGTGTGGCAGGAGAATGAGGAAATAAATGTTGTTACAACGGGAAAAACGAAGTTCTTTCCAATTCTTTGTTTACTTTGTGACTGAGGCTACAACGTCTTGGGTAACGTTGCATTTATTTATCCTGAGATTTTATTTCAAAGACTTACTTTATGTTTTGTACTTCCAATGTGATAATTATTGCAAAGATATCAAAATTTGTTACTAGTAATAATAATAATAATAATAATAATAATAATAATAATAATGACGATGGAAAGACCAAGGAGTGAAAACATTAACCAGACCGCCACTGCTGGAGGGCAAAAAGGATTCAGACTTTAAGGAGGCTTATTGCCATTGAAATTCCAGTGAAGATCAATGCTCGCTATTAATGAGAAATCAATCGTAAGCGGTTCTTGCGATAATGCAAATTCATCTGCAAATGTTATCGAAAAGGGTGAAGAGTACTGGACATCTGAGGATACTTGTTGTCACTCAGACACCTGAGAACACCACAAGTTGTTCTCAAAGAGGAATCTTTGATGATGGTCTGTGTGATTACTTCTCGTGAGTAAATGATAATAATAATAAAAATAATAAAAATAATAATAATAATAAAAATAATAATGATACGCAAAATCATAGACATCTTCAGTATCATTAATTTGTTGTGCTAACTGTTTTCTTGTGTCTTCTATTTCAAGGCATTCTGCTGCTTCTAGCGAAGATTTTTGGCTCACTTTGAAAAAAAGCACCATTCTCAGCAGGATTTACTCTGCCAAGAGTGATACCACGGGATGAAGAAAAAATAAAATAAAAAAAAACATGTCCCATTTATTTGCCTTGTATCAAACAAACTTAATTATGAGCTCCCAGAGAAACTTATTTTTTCATTACCCTAACCCTAACGCTTTTCCTCTTGTCAAGGATATATTTTCATGCGCATTGCTTTGAATATTTGTTTGTTTGCCGATGATGCGAAAACGATTCAACCGATTATTTTAAGAAACCGTCTTTGATGGAAATGCGACACATGTTAAATGGAATAAGTTTAGATACCATCTGTTTATAATAAAATTTATTCATTACATAAGCGTCCCTTTCGTTATTTGTATGTCTGTCCATTTTTTTTTTTTTTTTTGTTCAAGGGGGATAATTACATGAAAACTTCCGGCGTCAAATGGCGCTTATGTTGCGGGGGACAAATACTACACTTTGCATTATTGTAAAAAAATTGCATTCTAGATATTTTTTACAAATTAAACACATGGCCATTCGAAAATGCAGGGGAAATGGGTGTCGTTCGTCATCCTTTGTCAGAAAGACCTAGGCGTATATTTGGAACTAACTTTATTTTTAATTTATTTATATCAATAATAAATATTGTGGGGTCTGCGTTTGCTCTTGACATTTACGAAAAGGAAATATATTTACCTTTTGATTTATTCATAATAATATATGTACTAGAATTTTAGCACACACACATGCATATATATATATATATATATATATATATATATATATATATATATAATTAGTAAAATAATAAATGATTGTAAATTATGAATCAGTTTCAAAAGGAAAAACAAACAAAATCAACTTGAGTGTACGCTCGTTTCGGAAAACGATTTTCAAGATGATGTTGTTTGTTTTCCCTTTGGAAACTGATTGATAATTCACAATTATTATTTTTTACTCAATATTAATATAGCTGTAGGATACATATACCTATTGAGCTTATTATATATCTACACTACTATGGGCAATGTTCTTTTAAAAGTATTAATACATTTATTAATACATTAAAATAGACTCTGCTCTTTAGACTCCAGGTCTAATTTCCACTATATATATATATATATATATATATATATATATATATATATATATATATATACATATACAGGGTGGGCCAAAATAAGGGTCCTATTTTTAAAAATTCATAAATTCATGTAAGTTTTAAGAAGTGTTTTTCGGCCAAAATTTGTTTTGTTTATTTCAAAAAAATCTCGGAAGGGTCAGTCTACACACACATAAAGTTTGGTGAGTTTAACTTTTATTTTGTGGAAGTTATTCAAATTTAAAGATAGGACCCTTATTTTGGCCCACCCTGTATATATATAAAATTAGAAAAAATGCCTAGGACCGGGCAGTCTAGTTTACTTCCAATACAAGCGCTATTTTTCTTTGCATGTCTGTCCGTGTTTTTAATTTTTCAAGGGAGATAATTACACAAAAGCTTCCGACGTTAAATGGCTATGCATTGGTCCTAGCCTAAAAGCCTAAGAATCCATAAAAAATTATGTGCTGTTTTTGACTGGGCATTTTTAAAAGAATTTTTAAAAATCAAGCACATGAATATTGTTTTTCCAAATAAAGTTTGATTTTAATTTCAAAAAATAAATACGTTATGCATTTAATTTATTCAAACCAATAATCTTGTGTTATAGCCTTATTAAGGGGTTACAAAGAAAAACAGAACACCAAAATGAAGTAACAACATGTATTGCAAAGCATACAATAGGTAGGTCGTTCGTCGTCGCCGGCGAACGACCTAGGTTGGTTCACCGGATATTGACTGGTTATTTAGTTGTGACACAAGGTCGGTTTAATGTGGGAGATAACCAGCTCACCTCTAAAGGGTATTATTTCACAAATAAAATTGCCTTAGTATAGAAGGGTTTCCCCTTCTATTGATCAAGGACAATTAATTTGAGTGCAGCATCTGAGCAGACACCACGCTTCAGTCAGCAGCTCAGTACAAGTACCAGTTGTCGGCTGGTTATTTATTTTTTCCCATGAAACAAAATGTGACACAAGGTCGGTTTAATGTGGGAGATAACCAGCTCCCCTCAAAAGGGGCATTCTGCAAAAATAAAATTGCCTTAGTATAGAAGGGTTTCCCCCTCTATTGACTAAGGACAACTTAATTTGAGTGCAGCATTTGTGCAGACCCCACAGTTCATTGACCAGCCCAATACAAGTACCGGGTGTCGGCTGACACCTTACGGCTTAGGCTTCCGTTATTTATTGAGATTGGAATAGTCTATTAGTCAGTAACATAGGTTAGTTCTGCCACATCATATTGCGAGGTCTATTGGCATTAATCAAAAGGAAATATGTTCTGCTTTTAATTTGTTCTCATTAATAACTAACAGGGAGACCCGACATTGCCCGGGATTGAATGATGATCAACGAATGTTTCACGCTCCCATATTTTTATTGTCATTGAAATCCGTGAAATTGCCCATTTTTCAATCGAATCGATTGATTGCCTGCTCTAGTTAGGAACTCATCGTGGTGCACCGGGAGGAAGATCCACATGCCTCCCTGCAGTCATTTAGTCTACAATACATTATACTCTACATTGCACTGTAGAAAACCTACTGTTGATTTTATAAAATTATTTTATATATAATGGCTTGAATTAAAGTTTGAAATGCAAAAGTCGCATATGTTCAATTGTGCGCTAAACAGAAACACATCCCTGTCATATCAAAGAACCTACTGTTGATTTTATATGCTTGACCTTACTGCTTGTGCAGTAAAATGGTTGGAATTTAAGTTTAAAATGAAAAAGTATTATGGTGCAAGTGCTTTAAACACAAACATTTTTCAAACACGCTCTTGTTTTATCAAAAAACACACTGTTTATATTATATGTTGGGCCTTTTGGCTCGTGTGGTAATAAAACTTCTCAAATATATTTGTGATGTCAGGTTGTGTAAGGTATTAGCTTTAGTCAAGATCAGCTGTTACTTCTCTCATCAGATTATTTCAATTATCGATTATCAGTACTTATCGAAGACATTTTGATACAAAACCTATATAAGAACATTGCCAGACACATAATGTACCTTTGTGTGAAACTTCATAAAGATCGGTGCAGCCGTTTTTGAGTTCATATGGAACGAACTCACATACACACAGACACAAAGGTCTTTTTTAATACTAGCCTGGGTGCCTGGCACTGCCCGGGTATTTGGAGGTGTGTTGAGCAAAAAAAAAAAAAAAAAAAAAGTGGTAGTAGGCAGCCAGGCTCGAACCCGTACCGCAAAGGAGGACAAGAATGTGAAAAAAAAAAAAAAAAAAAACATGTGACGATTTTGTCCTTGGGTCCATCATCAAACCAGAAGTGGCGAAGGTTTAAATTAAAGCTTCAATCGAAAGGATGCCTTACGAAAATATGGGCGAAAAAAGTGACCCCTCCTTGTAGAAAAATTCCCAGTTGAGAGTGAAGAGAATTAATATTTTTAGCCAATTTTTCAATATTTGTCGTCCGAAGGGTCAAGCTTCAAAATGATACAAATCTCATGAAAATCCGTCGCCTTTGTCAAAAGTTTAAGGCAGACATATAAACATACATACATACATTAAAATAGACAGGTGAGATTTATATCATAGATTAATAAAATAATATCTGAATAATAATAGTACAGGGGCAATGGTAAGATGTTGCTCTAAAGAAAACAACACTACAGCTTTATTTTAAAACTTTTATTGAAAATTAATTCAGATAACTTGATTATGTGGTAGAGCAAACATCTATTCAATGTGGCCGCCTTCAGCCTCAACCACCATCTCGATACAAGTCTGGAGCTGAGAGCATGCATTTTTCACAAGCACCGGCGTGAGCTCGGCGAATACTCGGCGGATGGCAGCAATCAGGCTGGCTTTGGTATTGTGGGAGGTCATGTTGGTGATGTTCTCGACGTATGACCAAACAAATTAGTCCAGCGGGTTCATGTCGGAGGAGAAGGGGGCGCAGTGAGAGAAGGGTACAAAGTCTTAGCACTCCTCCTGAAGACAAGCCTGGGTCTCTTTCGACTTGTGGGCCAATGCCGAGTCCTGCTGCCACACCCAGGGTCTGCCAGCAACAATCTGATTGCACGACGGGATCACCACACCCTTCAGCACACCCAGGTACACTTTGATGTTGACTTTCAAGCCAACTTCGAAGATGTGAGGTAGCATGATGTGGCCCTCACTTGAAACCACACCAAAGACCATAACCGTGGCCGGAAACTTTGTTTTCATCACCATGGGTACGTCTTTGTTATTCATGGCAATCCAGCGATGCATTTTGAGGGTACTGGCAATAGTGCTCTTGTCATAACTTAGATCAGTAGAGAGCATGAGTTGTACAGTGGCGCATCTCCGATCTTGCTTGTTGAACATTGTGTCACTTTGAGACATGATAGAAGTCTCCTATCGCTTTTTGGATTTTGTACACAACTGGCCAACTAGTAGATTGTCTGCAACAAAAAAAAAAAAAGCAAATCAGTTTTCATCAAACGGAAATGGAATTATGTCGTCTTTTCTAGGACAACAGTCTTATTGTCCCCCCCCCCGTATACTAGTAGGGTCTAATCTATGTATGAAAAAATCTTGTCTGTTTGTTTTTGTATCGTTCCTTTCATTTGCATACACATTGTGTTATGACACTTTAGTTTTATATGTTTCTCTTGTATTTTTGCTTTGTTATATAATAAACTTTACTAAGCCACTAATCGCTCGTGCATAGAGTACAATTGCCAAATTTGGGCTGGTGTAGCAACCATTGTTTTATTTGTACTATTTATATCTGCATCGTCTCCTACATCCTTCCGTTGTCAGTATCTTTTGTTTTAGTTCTCCATGTTTCTCCTTCACTGGTGCTAGCAGATCAGGCCGTCTGAAGATACTGACTTTCTGACCTAAAATGCACCAAACATTGATGGCATATCTCTTTTTTTGCTTTCCTTTTTGCAAAACCCAATCATGTTCTGCGAAAACAAAAACAGAAATTTCCTTTTACAAAACAACTAAACCAAACACCATGAATAAATATTTGACGATGTAAAGAACGTGAAGCTTTAGATACTTTTATAAAAATGACCAGATTTGACATTAAATAACCTAAAAAGAATTGATATGCCGTGAAATAAACAACCAAACTGAACTTTCCAGTCATTTTAAATTTTCACCACGGCCTGCTGTTCTTATTTTGAGCCTTATTTTCCACAAAGACCCATAGCATAGTGGATAAAGTACTTGATTAAATTCACTTGTACGTTACACCCTTCTGGAGTTCGAAGGTTCGATCCTTAGTGCAAGATATACTCAAAATACAATTGTTAATTACTTAGGATTTCTACCTCGTCATGGCTGACAGAATGAGAGTATACTGGATAAATACAGGGTTCTGTTCGAAATTCTGTGCAAATTTCCAAGTTCGATAAGAAGAAGGTCGGAGGTTACATCGATCAGAACGCTGTGAAAATAACACTAAAGATGAGAACAGTAGTCCAAATAGTACGAACAATTGTACTTTAGAAAACGACCAAAACAAACATTATGGATAAATATTTGAAGATATAAAGAATTTACAACATGAAAAATTTTACCAAACATTCAGCATTAAATAATTTGAAAAAGGTTGATATCCCGTAAATCCAACCAGCTTACCAAACTAAACGTTCGTGTTATTTTAAACTTAAACCCACTTCAGGTGTAATATCCGAAAGACACTTCAATCTTTATGACTTACAATAGGAGAGTAGAAAATGGACCTTGGGTTTACTTTCGGCAACCTTGTAACTCTCACTTATTGTCCTTTAGTCCTCATATTCCATGAGTGATATTTCTGACAAAGGGGGAAAATTGATGTTTTCTAAGCCAGAATCTGTCCATCTAACACTTATCATTGGGTAGTTTTTGACCTTTGAGTAGTATTTTTTAAGCTCATTACATGAAGTGGCTTCATGCCTTGTCTAAAGTGATTTCCATAAAAAAAAATAATCTCTGTGAAAAATACAATTGTTGCTGAAATGTGGTTAATTATCAACTACAGTACGCGTATCTCTAGTATTACTCTTGATTTTTAATGAAATTTTCCATTCGGTTAATTTTAAACTCATGAGGAAAATTTCTGATTGGAAGTTTTTTTTTTTTTATACGTCTGCATCTAAATATTATTAAAAAAAAGTTTTATCAGAGGTTTATGTATTTAGCTGGAAGTTTCTATTATAATTAAGTCGTATTCCTCTCTGTTTGTTTCCAAATTAATTGATATAGACAAAACGTGCACTGTTTCACAAATTAATTTTCATACTGAAAACGAACTGATATATACTTCACTTCCAGCATAATGTTAATATATACTATGTATTCAAAAGCAATCTGCGTTCAATCAGTAATCTCATTTCCATATTGCATTAAAGAAAATCTAATTTTATAATTAGCTCCATTATATTGCGTATTTGAATTACTTTATTTAGAAATATTGTATAAAGTTGACTTATTTAATTTATATTTAACTAGCAAAAGTACCCGTCGTTGACTGGGTTCAAAAACAGCCTACAGAAAATCGACTCTGATTTATGAAAGTATGATAGATTATGAAAAGGAAGGGTTGTAAAGAGATAGCTTCGAATTTGGGGGTATCAAAACCAAAGCAAAATAAGATGAAAGTAAAAATAAAATAGATAAACTCCATAATTTATTATACCATACCTGTTCACACTGAAACACTTATCACATAAAAAAACTTGTTAAACTTTGTGACATATTTCCATTCTATGGAGATCAGGCGCGAACGAACTCGCCATAATTTTATTATACCATATTTCTTCAAACTGAAACATAATTATCAAAGTATACTTACGCAGATAGATATGAAAAGTCTTTATTAAAGTTTGTGCCTATTTCCATTCTATGGAGACCAGGCGCAAACGCAGACGCCACAATTTTATTATACCATCCCTACTGAAGTTAAAACATATTTTTATGTACATCTATATCAAAAACACTTGTAAACTTTTTTTAATTTTTTATATCCATACATTGTGGAACAGGCGCGAACTCAGACCCCACAATTTTAATGATTTTTTTTTTTTTAAATAGTCAACCATGTAGGAGCTTATTCGTGACCACACACACACATTCAGCTTTATATTATACATTTAATTTTTTCTTTAATTATTAATAGCTGACAACAATTCAGTTTAAAACCAGAGTTATTTCCCGTTTGAGAGTTACTTTAGGTTTAATTTTCATAGACAAAAATAGATGCGTTTTATGCTTCCCTTTTCGTAACAAGTTAAGATATTCGGCGTATTTTAAATACTTTGTGACTTATGCCTTTGCCCAATGTTTCAACCGGGTATATACACTAGTTGTCTAATCTAATATATGAACGGCTATTTTCAAACTCTATCTTCCCCGAAACTGAAAGTCACTGAGCGGTGCTAGTGACTTCAAATGATTGAATTTTTTATGGACCATTTTTTTATGGGTCTTTAGCCTGTTAAAATAATTTTTTAAGGGTCAAAATTGGAAAAAGCGTTATACATTATGTACATACATATTAGTTTAGTTTTACTTTTTATTTTTAATCAATTCATATGCGTATCACGTTGGTACAGTGGTAACGACACCAGCTTTGAATGCTACAGTTTTGGTTTCAATTCTAACTGATGGCATCCAAATATTTTTTTTTAACTTTTGAAATCACGACTCTATAATAATATATACGAAATCTGGACAAATTAAAATATCATATTTAAGCGTATTTTACGCCAAAGCAAAGCCCACCCACCCCCGCTAGTATATTTTTTAATTACATTTTCACCCCAAATAAGGCAGGTTGCCACTTTAATGTAGGGGGCTACTATCAAGGACATAAGCTACATGGGTAGTATGTAGGGAGTTGGGCAGCGAGATGTCAATTCACATTACACTTGAACTTCTGCATGTCAATGCAGTTGGCGAAGCAGAAACCCGGAAGGGAATTCCAAAGTCTAGCAGTTCTGAGGAAGAAACTACTGGAGTAGAAGGCTCTCTTACATCTAGGGATCTCTACTGTGAAGGGGTGGGATTTAGCTGCTTGTCGGGTTTGTCGGGGGTATTTACGTCGAGGAGGTACAAGTGTTTGCAGTTCGTCAGAGCATTCACCGTTAAAGTACTTGCAGAACAGGCAGAGGGATGCAACATTTTGTCGATGGGACAGAGGCTGAAGCCTAGATGACAGTTCAGGACCTATCAGATTGGCGACTCTCTTTTGAACCTTGTCTAGTAGCGAGAGACTAGTAGCAGATGCACCAGCCCAAATATGACAACAATACTCCATACATAGGCGAATGGTGGCCTTATAGAGGTACAAGATACTTTAAAGGAACTTTAATTTTAATGGCGTTGATGCAATGCAGATGTCTAGCGGATAGACAGAAACTAGGGTAAATTTGCAGCTTTATTGATCCAATGAAAGTTTCCTCTTAATAACAATAAACTAAGAACAGGAAATGATAAATGTCTGTGCTTAATTTCTGAGGCGTCAACTAAGATAAACGAAATTAATTAGGATCGCAATAAAAGGGAATTTGATAAAAAAAAAAGTAAAAATGTTACCGATTATTGTTTTTGTTATGAATTAATTTTTTTATTTGGAACTAAATATGATCAGAACTGTCAAAGAGATTAATAGATTGGATTATAAGGACGATAGATAAAATGAATTCTTCAAACAAAAGAGTTTTGCACCATTAGTCATTTGGGATTCAGTCAATCAGTATATATATATATATATATATATATATATATATATATATATATATATATATTTAGTAAAACTGGTAATTAGTAAAAACCCGAAGAGAGTGCTCAATACTATTGCAGAGCAAATATGTGTTTTATTTTTTTATTACCATTTTATATGTTTGGTTACATATGTTTCGGATGTTGGACCATGTTTACGATCCAACAGCTTCGTCAGACCTTACAGAAAAAAACATGGTCCAACATCCGAAACATATGTAACCAAACAGATAAAACTGTAATAAAAGATAAAGCATTATATATATATATATATATATATATATATATATATATATATAAGTGTGTGTGTGCTTAGTAAAATGTTTTTTCAATTATATTTCACTTTTTGTATGTAACAATTAGTTTTGCTTAGAAACTCAATGTATGCTGATTATAACAGCATAGCATATGTAAAAGAATAACTATAATTACATTCCAAGATCCAAATATTTATTTTTTCATGCAAAACAACTCCTCCAGCATATTAAAATTTCGGAACATTTTTTTTTTTTTACAGATCTGTTTCGTTATGCAGACACAATCAGTTAATATCAGCTATTGTCATGCATATACTCCTCAGGAAAAATATGAATTCTTTGTTTAGAAAGAAAAAATGCATGGCAATATAATGTTGAAAAAGTCGGTATTGACATAATAGTAACCGATTGTTTCTTCACAACGAAACAGATCTGTAAAAAATGTACCGAAATTTTAACATGTTAGAGTAGCTGTTTTGTATAAAATAAAATATTTTAATCTTGGAATGTAAGCATACAGTTATTCGTATATATGTTAGATATGGGATGATTCCAATATTTTTCCCAATTCCCATACAAGTATCGATTTTGTTCTAAATTCCCGATTCCGATACAAACCCATATAATATATGATAATCTATAGATTTTAGTTTTACTGGTAGTTTAAAATCAATCAATATTAATCGCCATTAATAATTTTTTTTAAAATTAACTTTTAAACAAAAATATCTAAATAAAAACTATAAACAAAATGGTTTTAGCCGTTGGAAAATAGATACTATTTTTTCGATTTTGATGCCTCAAAAAAATTCATTTTTTTTTGTATTAACTTAAGAGTTGACACTTAAGTTTTTTTAACTAAAAAAAACGCTTTAAAATATTTTTAAACACAGATAATCTTATCCAAATATGTAGAAGAGTAGCTTATCTTGTTAACACATTTTTGGTGCATTTTGTTTTTTCATCTCTTTTTTTTTTTTTTACCCGAATCGCTCTTTTTTTGGAGGGGGGTGTACGTTTAAATCTATACCTATATAAAGTTGAATTTTTCTTACATTGATACTGAAAGCTTATTTTTCCTATTTAAAAATTATTATTGTATTCAGTCATGGATATACAAGCGACTAAATAAAGGTTAACTAATTTGCATATTCTTTTAAAATCGAACTTTTATTAATTATTCATTTTTTTATGATTTCTCAGATGATTGGTTTCATTTAACTCAGTTCTGTTTATGCAGAGTTTTTATATTATTGGTTATCATTGAAGATACAAATATTCTAATATATATATATATATATATATATATATCATAATTTAGGAGCTTAAAATTTGTGATTTGAAAAAAGTTAAATTTCAAATACAGAAATTTTATTGTATGCATGACAAAGAATACAGTATATTAAAATATATTTCCTTAACTCATGAATTTTCGATGTTTATACATCTCCTCGGAGGAAAAATATTAGCAAATATCATAAAAGGTTTGCACCTGATTTGCTAAAGGTAATAAACATAGAAAATAAATTAAATGTTTGTAAAGTTTTTAACTCGTTTACCTACATAGAATAAGGGAAATTGGATACTGATGCAGCAAAAAAAAAAAGAAAAAAGGATATTGAACTTTAAATCGAAATCGAAAGTGCGTGCTAAATCTAAATGATTTAAATATTTTTAAAAACATTTAATTTAATTTTCTATGTTTATTACCTTTAGCAAATTAGGTGCAAATCTTTTATAATATTTGTTAATATTTTTCCTCCGAGGAGATGTATAAACATCGTAAAATCATGAGTTAATAATAAAATATAAAAATAAAAAAAATTTTAAGGGGAGAGGATGCCCGGTATCTGCAAATTCAGGATAAAGCAAGTAAGTATGTAAGTAAATGCATATAGTAAAATATAAGTAAATATGCATGCAGGATATAGATGTGTGGGTAGATAAGGATATTTAAAGACTAAAACGGAAATTGCAGATAAAAAACCGGCCTAACAGAGAAGAAATAAAGAAGTAAAATAAAGGATTATTAAGTTATTAAGTATTAAGAAAGTATGTAGAAAAAGCGATAAAGTTAAAGAAGAATTATATTTCTATCTGAAAGGTTAAAGTAATAATGATGTAATTTCAAAATTACCATTATTAAATTTGGGCTTATGTTTACAGAAAGAGATCAGTTCGTTTTTAGAATTTATTATATTGTTACTTTGAGGGCAAGTAATTATAGTTATAGCTTCGGTTGTGCAGAGACGACATGACTTAGAGCCTGGAGTATAAGACTTAACTATTTTATGATAGTCCATTTGATGGAGAAGGGGGTATTGTTATTTGGATTAAGGACTATCCACTTATCAAGTGTTTCCTTTTCAGATTAAATATGTTTTTAACTCTTTTTCAAAGTGCTTTTTAGCATGTTTTATTAACTGTTTGCTCTTATATATATATATATATATATATATATATATATATATATATATATTCAATTTGTCTTTACATAAGCAGTAATTTGCTGCTACACGGTCATGAGCATGTTTTGGTCTTCTAGTATTTAGTAACCAGTGACCTCTTCAGGCAACAAGGCTTATTTTTTTTAGAGCGGAATTCTTAAGAATTCTGCTACCGAAAATGAGCATTGTTGCCTAAAGAGGTCACTAGTTACTAAATACTAGAAGACTGAAACATGCTCATGACTGTGTAGCAACAAATTACTGCTTATGTAAAGACAAATTGAAAATTTAACTTGCTCTACTTCCGTATTTAGAACTCTTGTATTAACCTCATTATATTTCACTGGTTATCCTACTTTTGAAAAATAGCAACCTCAAATTATATATTTATGTGTGTGTGTGTGTGTGTGTGTGTGAACGTGTGTGTGTGTGTGTGTGTGTGTGTGTGTGAACTTGTCTGCTTGTGTTCCTTTTTACTCTACAGACTTGAAACTTGATATGTAGGGAATTTGGTTTGATTTTTAGCCAGTAAATAAAGAACACACAAATGCACATTTACATTATTCTGCAAGGTTTTCTATGCATCTTAACATATTACAGATGATTATGGATAAGGTTGGCAACCTCTATGTTTTGGTTTTGATTCTAGCTGATGGTACCCACGTCATTTCTGCAAAACTTTTGAAACCATTACAATTTTTTTTTTTTTACAAGGTGGTCATCACTTATCAAGGCCCGGAAGCCACTCAGGGATAAGGGTTATTACATGTACAGTACGTTAGTGTGGAGATTTAATAAAATGTCTACTTAAGGGGGCGGTTCATCAGGAATTTGTTTACATTGGACTTGAAGACATCCAGGTTGTAGTCAGGTGGGAAGCAGGCAGACGGAACAGAGTTCCACAGGTGTGCAGCTCTAAGAAAAAAGCTTTGTTCATGGAATCTACTTTTTGATTTAGGCACAGATAAAAAGTGGGGAAAATTTTTGACAGTGGTTTCAGCTAGACAGGTGTTTTTCGTAAAAGATTGGAGAGGGGGGACCAGAGATTGGAGCTCAGATGAGCGCCTGCCATGGAAATAATGATAAAACAAAGATAGGCTCACAACGTCTCTTCTGTGAGAAAGAGGTTGCAGGGAAGAGAAAACAGCATCCCCCACGAAGTCTATTTTGTACACTGTCAAGGAAGGATAGGCTGTTTTTAGCAGCTCCTGCCCAGATATGGCAGCAGTATTTCATCCTTGGACGTACTTGGCTTTTATATAGATAGAGAATTGCATCAGTAGTGAGATATCTTCTGGAGCGGTAGAAGGATCCCACCATCTTTCCAGCGACCTTGGCAACAGACTTGATGTACATGTTCCATTCCAGATCAGGAGTAAAGGTCAAACCCAGAAGCTTGTCAAAACATGGGGCTTCTCCTAGACGAGAGCCATCCATTTCAATTGATGCCAGATGGGAATCAGAGCGTTGATGATGTAAAGATAGGAGTTTGGTTTTAGATGCATTAATGGTAACCAGCCACGTCTTCCCCCACTGAACCACATGCTCAAGATCAGAGGAGAGAGAATCAGAGAGAACTTTGTCATTTACAGCCTTTGATGTGTTGCCATAGATGATCGTGTCATCAGCATAGATGTCAACGAATGATTTAAGTATGTGTTTAGGGAGATCATTGATGTAGATCAGGAAGAGAGTTGGGCACAGGATGGACCCCTGAGGGACTCCAGCATTAATACTGCAGGCCTCTGATTTTTGTCCATCGACCACTACTGTAATCAGCCTATCAGAGAGAAATGATTTAATGATAGAGAAAACATTTCCAGTTGTACTGTAGCTGGAAATCTTGTGAAGTAGGCCCTTATGCCATACTTTGTCGAAGGCCTTTGATATGTCAAGAGCAATTGGCCTAGAAAGGAAGCCCTTGTCAAGAGATTCACTAATCTTATGAGATATAACCGTTAGCACATCTGCGGTAGATCTGGCAGAACGGAAACCATATTGCGTGTCACTAAGAATGTTATTTCTGCTGAGGTAGTTGACTATTTCTCTATTTAATATGGATTGCAGTAACTTACTCATGACACACAGGAGACTTATTGGTCTGTACTGAGAGGGAGATGACTTATCACCTGAATTCTTAAATACAGGGCATACTGATGAGGTTTTCCAGGGTGTTGGAAAGAACTTCTCCTTAAGGCAACGCTTAAACAGTTTCGTAAGTATGGGAGCAAGTTCTGGCTGACACTATAATTGGGATGCTATCAGGGCCAGTTGCTTTACTGGAATAAAGGTTCTTGATTAGCTTGGCGACCTCATGCACAGATATTTGTATGTTACCTAGCGGGTTCTGTGTTATAGGAGGAAATATGGGGAGTTGATGGCCTTCGTCACATAGGGTAGAATTAGCTGCAAAATTCTTGGCAAATAGTTTGGCCTTGTCTGATGCTGACGAGATGACCTCATGTCCATTGATAATGGTTGGGATAGAACGCACACTTCTGTTCAGGATCCTATTTGTTATTTGCCAAAACTGGTGGGAACCAAGCCGCTGATCAGCTACTTTGGATTAAACGGACTGAGCATATAGCTCTCTTGCATTTTTTATTACTCTTTTACAGTGGTTGCTAGTGGTCCTGAAAGCAGCTTTAGTCTCAGTGCATCTATTACGTTGGTAGCTATGAAAAAAGCGATTTCTGTGCGTGATGGCAGCAGCACATTCTGGGGAGAACCATGGATGGCTGTTAGGTTTTTGTTGGAATTTTTTAGATGGTATGAATCGGTCTATGCCTACAATTAACCATTCGGTCAGATCTGATACTATAGAGGACACTTCCTTTTTAAACATGGAGTGCAGAGGTAAATCAGATATGAATGTACGGAAGCTATCCCAGTCAGCCATAGAGTATCGGTATACAGTACGGGGAAGAGGTACGTCTGAGGACTTATTACATTTCATTTTTATCTTAACTGATACGACGGAGTGGTCAGAGGATCCTAGAGGAGAAAGAACGGAACATGAACATAGCTTAGGAGAAGTTGAGAGAAAAAGGTCTAGAAGGCTTGCATACTGACTTGTAGTATCGGCCACACAGGTGGGCTCACGAACAATCTGAGTGAAGTCATAAGCAATGGCAAAATCATGACAGAACCTCTCCTCATCGTCTGTCTTATTTGAGTGGGTCAGTCATTCCGCGTTATGGACGTTGAAGTCACCACAGATGTGAATGTTAGCCGAGGGGGTGTGTAGACAGGATGTGGTCTATTTTCTCAGATATACTCTTAAAAATAGTAACTCCACTGTTATGGGGCCGATAGAGGGCAAATAGAAATGCAGTGGTGTAAGCAAGTGCAACCCAGAAGCACATATAAGGTAAATTAGGAGATATCCTTACCACACGGGAAGCAATCTTTAATGTAGGCACATATTCCATGCCCATGGCGATCTTGGGGGTCAGATTTAGATGTTAAGTTAGAGTATCCGTTAATTATGAACTCATCTAGGGAAGTGGTCGGTCCTATTCCATTTTCGCTTAGAAAGAATATGTTCGGTTTTGTCTCCTGTAATTGGGTTGCAACCTCTGGAAGGTTGAAACGTAGACCCCTGATGTTGGAGAAGGAGACATGTTAGTAGGGCTCTACATTGGAAGATGGGGTTCTAGGTTTATTCAAGTTTTTTTTCTGGAGATATTTCATGTTGAGGTTTTGTGATTTGTGGAACAGGTCAGCATACTTGGTTAGAGCAGGATAGAGAGGGAAAATAAGAGAGAAAAGGACAGAACATTTTTTTATTTTTTTTTTATTTCGCACATGATAAGATAAAACCGTAACAATTACCCACTAATATGGCATCGAGAGGCCCCACCAGAGACTACTGCATGGTCCAGAATCCATTCACCAAATTGCAATACAGCAGCCCCAGTACTTTGCACCTGCTGATAGGACAGCCTCCTTAGTGGTTAATCCAAGGTTCGGGTCCCTGACTATCAGGCGGATAACGTCAGCCCAGACGAAACGTTTACCTCCAGCACCCTTACTAGTGACATGGCCACACGAATAGACATAAAAACAGACAAATTTCCGACATCTCAGCCTACTGTTCACCAAGTACTACCGACCTAGAAAGCAGCTTTTTCTTCACCCTTTGTCAGAAAAATCACTCATTTGAATGAGGACTGAGGGACCAAAAAGGAGAAGCGAGAGTTACTGGAGCTGCCGATAGCTGCCGATAACACATCCACTGTGTTATCTACTCTCCATTAAAAAAAAAAGGAAATAGGTACTACGGACTTATTAATATCTACTTAGTATAAATCCGGTACTCAATTATCAATTCAGGACGCTGTTTGAAGATAATCTCCCCTGCCATATTAATGTGGGGATGTTTTTGCGTTATCTATCACGAGTTTGAATCATTCGAGCTTCACCTTATAATAAAAATCAAATAATGAACTTTTATCAATTTGTGAAGTTGGCTTAATTTTGTATTAATTTACATTTGAGTTTAGATAATAGTTCAAGGTTTTTATTTGGAAGGTTCTCATTTTCATGAGTGACTTTTTTTTCTGTTCATTTTACATGTAACAAGACAATATTAGTTAATAGCTTATTTGACAAAAAAAAAAGATTTCAGAACAAAAAATAAAAAAGCAAGACAAGGTAGGTAAAATTTTGTTACGGGTTTTTAAGTCAAAGCTGCAATAAGAAAACAGTTAGCAGTAATTAGCACAAAATAGATTTCAAAAAGTTAGATAGAAACATTTTTTAACCTTAGCTTAAGAGTCTGGAAAATGCAACCTACCCTTCTTCTGGTAATGGGAAATTAGCAGACTTTAATTCTAGGTATATAAAGATATAGTGGACGTTGTTTGTGTATGTTGGGGAGGGGGTAATGCTTTTATTTATTTATTTTTTATTTCTTTGTCTATTTTTGCTTTTATTTATATAATAATCAATCGAGAATTGGCTCTATAATAATAAATACTACATCCGCATGAATTAAAATATAATATGGTGGCCCTAAAATACATGTTTTTTTTTTTGGTCTTGGGTATGACCTTAAACTATATCCAGTGGTGAGGCCCCAGCTTGCGGGCTTTGGGGAGTGTGGAGCCACCCTTGAATTGCCATTGCTCCCAGGTCCACTCTGACCCGGAGTGGTAGTACCTGTTAGGGTCCCAACTATGGGTTAAATAGAAACCGACTTGAACACAACAAATATATTCTATTAAAAAAATTTATTCAAAATCTTTGGATTCGGCATTAAATTACCTGAAAAGAGTTGATATGCCGTAAAACAAAAACAACCAACCAACGTGTTTTTTTTTCAGGTTACGATGTGGAATATGATGTTTTTCTGGCCCCTGGTTATGGTATTTGTTCCGCCTTACGGTATTATTTACTGTATTTTTTTTTACTAATTTTTTAATATCGTATCCCGGGGTTCTACTGTATTTCTGCATATTTTATGACCGGGCAACGCTGGGCGGCCTGCTAATGTAGATATAATTTTTTTTTTTTTAATTTCTAATATTTCCCCATTTATGTATTGTATCCAAGATTTTGATAAACTCATTATGAGATTTGAACATTATGAGAGAGACGTTTAACAAATAGGTGCGAAAAGGTTTACTAAGGGAACGTGTACTTTGTTTATCATAATTGACCAATAAAACAAAATACTGGGGGGCAATGCTTAATCTGGAAATGAGATTTATAAACTGTAGATATAATTTCTTTTGAAATTCGAAGGGGAAAAACTTCTAAATGTTTTCCTTTTAGCTATTTTATCCAATATTTTGATAAACTAATTGTGAGATTGCCATCTATATTTGTCACTTGTGTCCAAAGCGAAAAAAAATACAATAGAACGTTAATTATTTCAGAAGAAACCGATGACAGACAACGACAGAGTCCAGGCGGCAAAATTAAAAACCTTGTCCAGAACGTTTTCAGTTTTTTTAATAATCAAGGGTGTACTCTCCAAGAAAGGGCATATAGACGTTTATCGAATAGGTACGAAAAGATTTACTAAGTGAATAAACAAGTTAATTCTGGAAGATTTACTTTGTTTGCAGTAACTGACCAATAAAAGAAATAAATTAGACTCTGAGAATCAATATTAAATCTGGAAATTGGATTTCTAACGAATTTCGTGGCCCTTAGTTTTTATGCTACAATTCAGATAGAGCAAGCTTTTTAATCGTTTTTTGACCGAAATTTTTGCTACCAAGGGGTCAAAGTTTAAAAGATTTGACCTTTGCGGTCTCTAGCAAACTATTCAGCAAATTTTGAGTCTAAACATTTGAAATTTTACAGAAAGGGTATTCAGGCATGCAGCAAGCTTTTAAGTCAGTTTTTGGGAGAAAATTTGGCTGCCAAGAGGTCAAAGTTGAAAGAGTTGACCTTTGCAGACTCTACCCACTCCTCCGCCAATTAAAAAAATTTTTTTTTTACATAGGCATAACCACTTATCAAGGCCCAGAGACCACTCGAGGATAAGGGTCTAAACACTTAAAATTTTAGATTTAAGTTACCTGGACATGAGTCAAACTTTTTATATGCATATATATATATATATATATATATATATATATATATATATATATATATATATATGCATATAAAAAGTTTTATATATATACACATGAAGTTATGAACAGTACATAGGGCCGAACAAAGCTGGGCTGAACTGCTCGTATATATACATATATATATATATATATATATATATATATATATATATATATATATATATAGAGAGAGAGAGAGAGAGAGAGAATATTTATGCTTCAATGCACGTTTCATCATTACTGCAGCTCATCAGTATGGCTAACTATGACAAGATTTGAACCGTTGATACAGCCATTTACTGCTAACAAAAACAACAAAATACGTACACACACACACACACACACACACATATGTGTGTGCTTGTGTGTGATTTAAATACATGTCTGTCTGTGTATATGTTTGATTATAAATGCACTTAAGCTTTCTAATCTCCTGGGTCATCAATACATTGTTTGAATGTTGAGGATACGCAGGAAAGAGAGGCAACTCGATCATTTGATTCCTATGAGATTTCGAAATATCAAGTGCGAACGCTGAAAGGTTTGAAGGTTACGTGTCAAAAATAGCAGAACAGGCAAAGCCAATTTACTTTGTTTACAATTTGGCGATAAGAAAATTGGTTGGATGGAATCGTGGAACAGAGAGGCACCTTTCTCTTTCTCTCTATTTACTGAAGGAGAGTGATATGTGGAAGGGGGGGGACGTATTCGGGACTGTCTCCCTTAGGTATAATTCAGTTCTTAGTATTGAAAACATTCATCTATTAAGTTGTCCCGGAAGTTTTGAGCAATTTTTCAATGATAGAAATAAAACAAGTGTATTTAGATAGCTATTTTCTGTGAAAATTCCTAAACACTAATTTTTTAACTATAAATAATCTGTATATATGTTTTTTAAAATTTTGAAATGAGGATTGGTTGTTCGTATTAATTGGATTCTTTGGACTACTGTTCTCATCTTGAGTGTTATTGTCGCAATGTTTCGGTTGAACTTTCTGTAGAACTCGGGAATCCTTTTATAGAACTCGGGAATCCTGCATGGAATTTAAAATGGAATGCTTTATTTAATCCACGAGGATAGCATGCTCTTGTTCTACAAGGAACCATGACATAATGGATAAAGTACTTGGTAAAGTTCCAAATAATAAGAAAATCTGCAGTTATATGAATATGCACAGCAAAACAATTGTAAAGTTGTACACCTTTTTTAACGGTGTTGTTACATTATTACAGACCCAACACATTGTAGACTCCGTCGCAAGGAAACAAATGAAAGGAAAAAAAAAACTCGACTCACTTTTTTTTTTTTAGAAAAAGCCTTTATTTCAACAACGGATCTTTTCTAAATCATTAAACATTTTATTTCTCCTTCTCCGGCCATGTGTGGCTTTTCTTCTTTACCATGACGTCACGCACGTGACTTGAACACGTGTTTGCCTCGTAACGTCTTGAACACCTTTCTTCGAACAACACTTCTCTGAACACCTGTGTCTTTTTGTTTCTGCTGTGACGTCACTTTGTGCAGTCGGCTTGGTCATTTGCATATCTTTATGTGGCTGCTGCTGCTCCCAGCGTTAGCCGGTCTATTACACTATGTGATAAATTTAAAATAATTTATTACAAAGCTGGTAAACATTTTTTTTCATGTGGGAACAGCTTGTAATGATTACATAGTTACGTTCGTTTTACATGATGGCATGTGTTGGACGACTTTAAGAAAGCACTGTCCCTCGACACGAGCGCACAAATACATGTATTTGGTGACTTTAATGTCCACCACAAAAACTGGCTTGGATTCTCTACTTACACAGATGCAGCGGGCAGCACAACTCATAGCTTCACTATATCTCACTCCCTATCACAAATTGTTACGTTTCCAACCCGTTTCCCTGACCAGGAAGAACAACACGCATCACTTCTAGATCTGTTTTTGACCACAGTTCCCGATGACTGCATAACAAAGGCCCACAGCCCACTCGGGAACGCTGATCATGCAGTGATAATGGTTGAAATCGCCCTACACTCTAGAGCCAAAACTGAAGAGCCAGTGCTCAAAACAACAAGATATTATAAAAAGGCTGACTGGGAAGCCATCAGGGAACTAATCAGAGATGCCCCATGGGGAAATATTTTTTCTCTCCCTGCTGAACAGTGTGCAAACGAGACCACTGACTGGTTTAAAACTGCAATCGAAGCGCATGTTCCCATGCGGAAATTTTATAGTAAGCCCCACTCTCCCCAATGGTTTACATCAGCTTGCGCAACTGCCATTGCTCAAAAGCAGCATGCATACCGTAGGTTTAACCGACATAAGTCCAGTTCAAACAGACTGAAGTATATAGAAGCTAGAAACAACGTTAAGAAAGAAATAGCGACAGCTAAGAGGGAATTTATGGAAACCACTAAAAAGCGCATCAAAGCACAAAAACTAGGAACTCGAGACTTCTGGAAAATCTACAACAGTGTAGTAAATAATGGGCAATCAACAATTCCCCCACTAACCAACAATCACGAGGTTGTCTTCTCAGCAACCGACAAGGCTAACATGCTTGCCAGTTGGTTTGCCTCAAACTCCACACTGGACCCTTCAAACCACCCCCTACCTGACTTTCCTATGCGGACAGACGCCACGCTAGACGATCTGAAAACCATATTATATACAAGTATATAAGATATTATAAGCCAAGTGGCTTATAAGTATCTTATCTTTAATTTATATATTTTTATTCTGCAAAAAATTCACAAAATAAAAAAGTAGGCACAAGGCCAATAAATAAAAAATGGGGACAGCGGGTCTATGGTCATCCTCATCATTGTACCTTTGATTAGTCTATACTAATCCTAGCTAGTGTTACCATTCACCATAATACAATAAACACCCCAGGGGTCGCCCTACTTCAGATTCCCAAATCATCGTTTTTTGTGTGTGTGTGAATAATATATATATATATATATATATATATAGTCATCCACATACAGTACTGTTTCACAGCTCATCAGTGCGGCTAGCCAAGTAACTACCTCAAGCCAGGATCGGAATCCAATCGCCCAAACGACAGTCAGAGCTTATAACCATTGTGTTATACGTCTGCTGCTATGCGGGCAATGAATTAACAATGTTTTGACATTGTCCAAATACCTAAGCTCAATTTGTTTACACAAAGAGCATCACTATATATATATATATATATATATATATATATATATATATATATATATACTGTTTTGCAGTTTCACAGCTCATCATTCGCAACAACTGCCTCAAGCCAGGATCGAAACCCGACCGCCTAAATGACAGTCAAGGCTTCTCACCATTACGCTATATGGCTGCTGCTGTAAGGGTAATGAATTTAACGGTGTTTAGATATCGTCCAAATGCCTCCGCTCGATTTGTTTGCACAAAGAGCGTCGCTTAATACGCTAATGGCAGTTTGTATATCACTTCCCAATATGCTCAACCCAAGATAGGGAGCATTTTATATATATATATATATATATATATATATATATATATATACTCCTATGAATATTTTTCGTGTGCGTATTGATATTCATATTAAAACCCCATTTTTCTATTTATTTAAAAAGAAAATGCGACTTCGTTATATATGGCTCGTGGAATTGCATTGCATGTTCTTAGTACTTTTCAAAGACGTCATAGCTGTCAAAAGTACCCTATCTGGAGCCAGGAGTTGGACACATGACGGTATTCACTCAGAAGAGGTTGAGCCGGTTCCTCCCCAAGAACACACAGCATCTCGAATGAATGAAGATCATGCACAACAATCCATAGCAGCAAGATAGTGATATGCAGTGAGTTCTGTGACCAGCGTCATACACCTTAGGTAGGTGTGACGTCAACGTCGATGTTGTGCCAGCACATTATTAGCTGGCCTCCCTGAGTGATTTTTGAAGTATTTCTTTATGAATGAAATCTACTGGATTGTGGCATGCAGCATGGCGGAACTAGTGAAGCCTTTTTTTTTCTTTTTAAAGAAACGCTGGGAGCAGCAGCAGCCACATAAAGATATGCAAATGACCAAGCCGACTGCACAAAGTGACGTCACAGCAGAAACAAAAAGACACAGGTGTTCAGAGAAGTGGTGTTTGAAGGAAGGTGTTCAAGACTTTATGAGACAAACACGTGTTAAACTCACGTGCATGACGTCATAACAGAGATGAAAAGTCACACATGGCCGGAGAAGGAGAAATAGACTGTTTAATGATTTAGAAGAGATCTGTCGTTGCTAAAAAAAAAAAGTGAGCCGAGTTTTTTTCCTTTCTTCAGTTTCTTTGTGACGGAGTCTACAATGTGTTGGGTCTGTAATAATGTAACAACATGTTGGGGGGGGGGATAATCCTGCATGCATACCAACTTGAGCATTGGAGACAAAATAGTGCCAGCGAACCAACAGAATTTGCCAGGAACGGTATTAGATAACACTTTTAAAATTTTGTGATCTGAAACTTTCATCAGCCAGATGTTTCAGCTGTAGGAAAGGACCATCCGAATAAAGTGCTTGATAGGTCCGGATTTTCAAGCATATTTTGATGGAGTTTTATCCAACTGAAAGCGTGCCAGTCGTTATTGATTTGGACGTTGATGCCATCGTATCCTTGATACATAGTGACAACCATTAAGTCCAAATAGGTCAATCACTTCTTAAAGTGATTGAGATCCTCTAACGTTTCCTCATTGAGAAAAATCATACCTTACACGTAGGGTAGGAATCGTGGTTAAAATATTAAGGTTTTCGTTAGTTAGCCATGCATTAGATAGAAATAGGATTATCATTGCTAAACATGTACATGAACGAACTATGTTTATAATCATCTCTGTCACAGTTTAAATTAAAATAGTATTTTGATGGCTAAACACTCTGATTGAATTGAAAGATGTTATTTAAATGCATCTGTAGCAGTTATATCATTACGATTTATTTTCTGTTGCACTTGTGGAGGAATATATGCATTGTGTGATAAGAACACCATTTGCATACAATGCAAGCTTCTATTTCTTTCACAACCATGTTTACAAAAATTATAAACAGTTCCTTCCAAGATGTCAATCTGATCAGACGTTATACCTCTCTCTGTATGTCTGGCAATGATTTTGCTAGACGAGTTGAAACTCATGAAGTCAATTCTATTTTTTGATCAGCAGATTGAACCTATTTTGTATTCCTGTTTTCATAACGTTAGTTCTGTGTGGCCTGGATCTGTTGAATAAAATTCATTTAAATTGTAACCCTTTTGTGCCGTTGTTATTTCTTTTAAAATGGACTGAAACGTTGTATGCAGAGACTCGCAGAGATTAGAAAATTTGTGCACAAACTATTTTTAGGTGAAAGAAAATTTATTTATTTCATCCTGTTTTATACATAAATTGCCGACAGGTATTTACAACAAGAAATACATTTCAGGTCTTTTGGGTACAATCCGCTATTATGTTGCCATAATTCTTTTCTAAGACCAACAGATCATTCGGCTATTTTTTTAGAGGGGTAGTAGGAGAAGAAATCGCGGGTTTGTCGAGCGTACCTTTCGAATCACCATACATTTGTTTCTTTTTCTGTTTCCTTCTCTTCTTTCCTTCGATCTTGATGTCTATATATGCATTTCATTCTGTGATGTCACGCTCACGACTTTAATGCTAACGCATTTCATTTCAATACGTGAGGTGTCAATATGAATACCTATTTCAATGACGGATCCCATGACTACGCTACAAACAGAGCCAGTAGGATGGATTCTCTCACAGAAACCCCACTACAAAGATGGTGATAGAATATCTACCCTCAACCTCACAGTCTAGTGCTATTTGTTTTATTATAAAAGTTAGATAGAAAGTTGGTTTTTAATGTGAGGAAAATGCTATTTCACATTTAAGGACAGATTGATGCAGTTTGATCTACGGTTGAACATCAGAAACACATAATATTCAACTACTGCTAAAAACGAACATGGCACCATTCAAATTGACTGACATGATCTATGAACGCATGCCTTTAAACATCTTTGTTCTACACTCAGCAAAGCTGCTGCATGCATCCATTCCACGTGGCTCAAGGGATGCACCATCCTTGTCATCCACTGTGACCTCAAGGTCAGCAACTGTCTAAAGTTAAAGGTCTACCATGCTGTTGTGAGACCCATTTCGTTGTACAGCTTCTAGTGTTCACTTACAACCAGGAAGGTAGAATAAAGATTCGCCGTTATGAAAACTAAAAATGCTCTGGTGGATGTTTAAAACTACACTGTTTGACCACGTCTGCAATGACGATATCTGAGGAAGCTACAAAACCGTTTAACGGCAAGATAAAGGAATGTCAATTCTGATGGTTTCTACATATGCTGAGGGCTAAAAATTACACCATCGTGAAACTTGCACTAGAAGTTGCAAAGAAGAGTCCGAGTGAAAAATTGGTGATGAAGTGGGTGTACACTTTGCACAAAGATCTCTGTAAAACTGACCTTCACCTGCACCAAGCCTGTGATCGTGTCACATGGAGATAACGAAGCATTGTTACGAACCTGCTGTAGGTCAGGACTAACGCATAAGAAAAAAAACAAGAGTTTTTTTTTTCTTATGCCTGACATAGAAACTGAATGAATATTTTTCTTGTTTTCCTTTTATTTTGTGAGTTGATGGTTCATTGCGTTTCTTCCTTCTTCGTTTCGTTTTATCGCTTTTGCTGCAATCGTTTTCTTTACTTCGCTTGGATGAATCTTCCCATATTCTTTGCTCAAAGGAAAATGGTCTGCCAATAACAAAAAAAATGATAAATGAAATGAAAAAAAATTATTTTGTGGAAATTAAATTAGAATAACGATAAGAAAAAAATTTATTTTTAGTTTGTTTTACTTATTAATTTGAAATTTTATCAAACTGAACTATCATGTATTAATGTTTTTTTACGGTGGCATGGTTGAATGCGTCTATGTATATATATATATAAGTGAAATTGTCTGTGTGTGCACATTTCCCTAACAAACTACTCTGTCAATTTTCAGTTACAGACTCGAGATTTGACATAAGGAGTATTGAGATTTGTGAAAATCTTTTTAATCGGTTTTCGACTAGAAATTTGGTTATCAAGGACTCAAAGTCCAACGATTTGACCTTTGAAAACTCTACCAAACTCCTCCGCCAATTTTGGGTCTAACCACTTGAAATTTTATATGTAGGTTACTTGAACATGTATAAAACTTTTAATTTGATTTGAGCCCAAAACAATAAACGTTAAGGAGTCAAAATCGGGGTCAAAGTTTAAAAATTGACCTCTGCGGTCTTTACCAAATTATTCAGCCAATTTTTCGTCTAAACATTTGAAAATTTACATAAAGTGTATTCAAGCATGGGGCAAGGGCCGAACATATGGCTGCCAAGGGGCCAAAGTTCCAAAGAGTTTACCTTTCCGATTTCTAGCAAATTATTCGGCCAATTTTGTGTTTAAACAGTTGAAATTTTGCATAAAGGGTATTCAGATATGCAGCAAGTTTTTTTTAATCAGTTTTGGGGCGAAAATTTGGCTGCCAAGAGGTCAAAGTTGAAAAAGATTCCCTTTGCAAACTCTACCCAACCCCTCTGCCAATTTTTGGGTCTAAACACTTGAAATTTTAGATGTAGATTACCTGGACACTAGTCAAAATTTTTAATATATATATATATATATGAGCAAACAGTTAATAAAATATGTTAAAAACACTTTGAAATGAGTTAAAAACATATTTAATCTGAAAAGGAAACACTAGATAAATGGATAGTCCTTAATCCGCGGAGTTTTGAAGAAATACTTTCCTTCTCATCAGAGGCTAGGAATTAGCAAAATGCAGGATTGGATTTTGCATGCAGAAGTATTTGATGAAACAACAAGTAAGTCAAAGATCTTACTTGAAAACAAAAAAAGTGAAGCAGAGGGAATAGGGTGAAGAAAAAGGTGATTACACGAGAATGGATAGTCTGGTGGAAGATAAATAATCCAGTGACGGTAAAATCCAAATGTAAAACTTCAACAAAGTTAAAAGAATCGAGCTTTTACATCTGGCTGAGATAATTTTATAAATATGAATGCTTTAATATTCATAATATACTTTAATTTTACCATCTTGGATTATTTTGGTAAATTTAATTGTAATTTTTATTTTATATATATATATATATATATATATATATATATATATATATATATATATATATATACGATATGCACAAAAAGTTATGAACAGTACATACGGCCTGAGCAAAGCCGGGCTGAACTACTAGTATATATATATATATATATATATATATATATATATATATATATATATATGTATATATATATATATATATATAATTATTTACTAATTAAATACCTACAGACACTAGTGTCTCATACTTTCGGGAATCTTTAGTGCAGGGTGTCACGATCAACACCAGTAGATAGATTCGAACCCGGCGACAAAAGCCATCTCTGGCTTCATTAGCAAGGACCATATCCATTCGGTTACCGTTAATCGCAAGAAATGCCGTTGAATTTTAAACATTTATTTCATTAAATGCTTTTAATGTCAGTTCAGAGTGATCTAATCATTATAAGACGATCTGCGCATAAGAGCTAAATTGACCGACCTTTTAGTTCAACTGAAAGTGCTCAACGATAAGAAACGAGTTTCTTAAAGGGGCTGACATCATTATTTACTGTAATAATTATTAACGCTTTTTGTGTTAGCATATATAAAATGCATTTGTTTGTGTGTGCATATATATATATATACGGCACAATCATATTGACACACCGGTTCTTGCCAGATCACCGAAGTTAAGCAATGATGAGCTTGGTCTGTATCAGATGGGTGACCATTTGGAAGACTAAGCGCTGTATGTACCACGCCGAGTTGCAGAAATTTCCACACTAACGTAATGTACTTGCAATAACCCTTATACCTGAGTGGCTTCCGGGCCTTGATAAGTGGTGACCACTGTGTAAAAAAAAAAAAAAGAAAAAGGTTAGTATCTCAGGGTGCGTTAACTCACTGTGAAGATCCTCCCCCCGCCTCTAATCAAGACTGAAAGCAACGGGAAACAACCGTCTTTACTTGCCTTCCCGAGATTACCATGACTCCACAATTTGGGGAGTCGTGGTTGCTGCCGGTGTTAAAACAGCAGGGCCGCTGCTGCTGCTGCTGCTGCTGCTGATGATGATGATGATATATATAATGCATTTGCTGTGTGTGCATGTATAATATGTTTGTGTTTTCAGGTGTGCACTTTTGGATTCTGAAATGCTTCTATTATCTTTTCCCGATTAATTCTACATTGGAATACACTTTTAGATTCTATTTATATTCTCTAACCTTTTTTTCCTATAAGGAACACACTGAGATACATATATTGATCTTTATATATATATATATATATATATATATATATATATATATATATATATATGGTTTTAGTATTTACTATAACAGTGCTCAGTGCAAGAATAGAATTTAAATGTATAATAAAACTATAATTATTGCAATTATACTGTCCATAAAAGCGTTTCTTTTATTTCAAAGGGAGATCACCATACTAACGATTCCTCTCTGTAATCCACCATACGTGTATCTGTGTAGCTTACTTGCTATGAGTACCTTTTCATAAACGTGATTCTTTGTATTCTCAGGAAATACGATCGTAGTTGATTAGCTCACCCAATTAAATTAAGTGACTCTACTGATAAGAATGAATCTTATTTCTTCGCTTTCAACAAATTATCTCTCCCACGTCCCGTTTCCGTGTTTGTTTTTGTTTTTTTTTCTTTTGAAAACATTAGAAAATGGATTCTAAAACTATTCAAATAACACTCAGGAGTTATCTTCTCTTGCCTTTCTTTTCTTTTTGTTACCATACAAGTTTTTTTTTTCTGGTATTTAACTAATTTTATTTTCTAAGATATTTTTTATTTGTGATACAGTTTGGAGAGTGCGTGTTTTTTTATTTAAAAACATTTTTTTTTTTTGCAGAAATTTGCTGAAAAAAAACATTTATTGTATTTTTTATTCTATTTAATTATCCTCGGTTAATGTTTATTAGTTTCTTTTTTGTTTGTTTGTTTATTTCAGTTTCAAAATGAAACTGTTAATCTTTCCTACACTATAATTGATAGTAATATACTTTTGATATCTCCCTCGAAAGGGATATATCTGTTTAAAGTTGCTGAGTGGTTTTGGCTACCGTATTCAAGTAATAATGTAGTATATTGCCTTACTAAATGGGTGTTATTCGTCGGACTTGGTATATCCTTAAGCCTGAGGCTTTCGGTATAGCTTTTAATATCTCCTCACAAGCTGCTCTATCAGTCTGTATTTAAGGCTTAACCAATATTCTCGTGAGGAGGAATCCAGATGTACTCATATTTTTAAGTTACATGTTAACAGTTTCTGCTCGGATCAAAGTTTAATATCTGTTTCGTTATTACACTTCATCTTTTCCTTTGACTTCTAGACTGAGACAATTTTGATTTTTACTTCAATCCAGACTACCCCTATTTGGGGGAAGCTGAATTTTCCCCACATTAAAAACCGACCTAACTCTGCTCTCATAGAAGGTGGTGGGAACAAATAAATAGGGACGATTACAATGCATTTATGATGGACATAATGATGCTGAACCCGAATCGTCCAGTGAAAACAGTCCCGACTCGCTTCATCCCCGCCATACATGGCGCAATTGGAAAATGAAAGAAATATTTTGAAATGTGAGAGGCATTTCTCCATAAATAAATAGTAAACTAAAACGTAGTATGGAAGGAAGAGCAAAACCATTTTTAAAACAATAACGAAACAGTTGAACTGTGTCTAAGTTAGGGAAATGGAAAAGTTGAAAGTTCGTTGGCCTGTCGCAGGTCGGCTAACAGTTATCTTCAGGCAAAGATCGCCAATGCAGGTGCGTGCAGTAGACGGGGGCAGGAGAAAGAGATGATGCCTTTCCTGGGTTCTCTGTGCTGGCACACTTTGATTTCCAAAGGAACTAAAGTAGTTCCTTAGGGGACAGATGGAATCAATGGGTCCTGCAAGTTTCATAGGTTACGAATGACGATTTAAACATAAGCCTATCAGTTACAAAAACCGGTATTAGCAGCGACGAATCATGGTTTCCGTATTTCATCGTCTGTGATGTAGTTATACAAATAAGTTTGCTTTATATATGTCGAATTTAAATCAATGAAATAGCATAATTTGGGCCAAGTATTCATTTTCTGAACATGATGCTGTGAAGAGAAGGGAGAGAAAAGATTGAATGATTGTTGATTGAGGCAACAAGCAATTATTTCATTTAATTCAGTGAAATTTATCTTTAACAGCGACATTGAAGTCAGAGTGAAAATGCTTCTCTGATAGACTTTCAAGCCTCTTTTATCTCTCTCTCTCTCTCTCTCTCTCTCTCTCTCTCTATATATATATATATATATATATATATATATATATAAAAGCGAAAATGTGAGTATGTATGTATGTATGTTCGCTTTTTGTGTATGTCTGTAAAAGGCTTTTATCCGAGAAGCGGTCGGTTGGCTCGCAACTTCTTAAAACTTTTTATATCGCATATAAATGATAATATCTACGAGTCAACAACGGAGGTCGCCTGTCTATTGAATTTGCTCGACATTGAAAAGATAAATATTCAACATTTTTCGCTCGCCGCATGTGGATTAGGCTTTTTCGTATAATAAAAGCGACACTAATTCTGGCAGTATTCTTCCGGTCGCGATCGCTGGAAATGTCCGAAAGCAATTAGCTTTGATCAATGTGGAAATATTTTCCTTATATCAGACAATTGCTATTCAATTTGGACAATTCCCTTTTTATGGGGAGCTGGTCCCCCCCCCCCCAACATCTTGGGAAAAAAAATTAAAAAGCGTTCCCGCAGTAAATGAAATACAACCCCACAGTCAAAGTTGACCTCATTACGTCATTAAAACGTGCACCTGCTAATTCTAAGTAATCAAATAAATTCAACCGTGTTTCCTTTAGTATTTCGCGGCGGTTCAGTGGTTAACGTTGTACGTTTTTTTTTTTTCACACTTTAATTTCCAACTTTGCCTCAAGGGTTCGGGTTCAATCCTCATACTTACCTACCAAAACTTCCCCCCCCTCTCCCAGAGTTTTGATTTACCCAAAACCACACACACCTGAAAACACCCGGGCAACGCCGGGTACCCTCCGCTAGTCTATTATATAAATCTCACCTGTCTGTTTAAATGTATGTATATCTCGCAAAAACTTTTGACAGGGGCGATGGATGTTCGCTAGATCAGTATCGTTTTGAAGATCGACCCTTCAGACGACAAATATCGAAAAATTGTCCAAAAGCATTAATTCCTTTACCCTCAACTGGGCACTTTTCTACAAGGAGGAGTAGCAAAAAATCGTTCCTTCATGATAATTTAGCCAAACACGTATGCGCAAAAAAATGTTTTTTTTTTTTATTAGTTTACATATTTAAAAAAAAAAAACAACTTAACTTCGCTCACGCTGTCATAGACCAGTCGTTATAGTTGTTATCTTAATATTGCACGTTCGAGCCGAGATATCAGATGTATTTGTTTTTCGAGTTTTAAAGTTTTAATATTGTAACAAGGTTATTTATGCCATTTTTTGTTCGTTTTTATTTTTCCATCATGTACACTGTTTCCCCCCCCCCCCGATTTTTTCAAAGAAGTTTTAACATTTAAATGGGGTTATTTATGCCATTTTCTTTTCATTCGCTTATTCTTTATTTTGCATCACGTTCGCTGTTTTCTTTTGTTTTATTTTCCAATTTAAAAAAAAAAGTTATAATATTAAAACAGGGTTGTTACATTCGCTTAATCTTTATTTTCTATTTTGTTGTGATATACCTCCCACACACCTCACCACACCCGGGCAACGACGGGTATCCCCGCTAGTTATTTATACGGAGTATAATTTTCAGGTTAGCATAAATTCTGACAAAACTTATGAATAATCCTTTTGGTGCAAGTAGCAAACTTTAATGCCATTGATTTTGGCATTAGCAAAACATTAAAACCACTCTTTTGGAGTAAAAGGCAACACTATTTTTTATGACCTTTGTCATAGGAGTAGAAAAGGTTTAACATAACCATTTTGGTAGAGGTAGCAAGATATTTACAAGATCCTTTTGTTAGTTAAAGCAAGACTTTCACATCACCCTTTTAGACCATCGTTTTTTTGTAGGGATAACAGGATTTTCAGACCATACTGCAGATAAAAATACTTCCACCTAAATATACTCGTTATAAGAAATGCAAACAGGTTTTAATGTTTCTTTTATTAAATGCGCGTGTAATACACCGAAAACTGTTTTCTATTATCGAAATAGACATCAATTTAAATTAAAATTGAGGTTCATCTATAATATAAATCTCACCTGTCTGTTTAAATGTATGTATGTATGTATGTATGTATGTATGTATGTATGTATGTATGTACGTATGTATGTATGTATTTATGTATGTATTTATGTATGTCTGCCTAAAACTTTCGACAGAGGTGACAAATTTTCACGAGATCGATATCATTTTGAAGCTCGACCCTTCGGACGACAAATATAGAAAAAATTGGCTAAAAACATTAATCCTTTCATCCTCAACTGGGCACTTTTCTACAGGAAGGAGTCGCTTTTTCGCCGATATTTTCGAAAGTCATCCCCTTTTTTCGCTTGACTAGCCTTAATTTAAACATTTGTCACTTCCGGTTTGGCGATGGGCGCAACAGCAAAGACGTCACGTTTTGTTTTTTTCCCCCGTTCTTTTCCTCCTTCGCGGTATGGATTCGAACCTGCCTTCCTACTACAATTTTTTGTTTTGTGTGTGTGTTTGTAAACACACACGTCTCAACACCCGAGCAATGCCGGGCACCCAGTCTAGTCTATAATATAAATGTCGGGTTGCGTGATTACACCATAAACGCTTTCACTTCCCACATAAAACAAACACGTGTCTGGGAGTTCTGTTTTCAAATGAAAATAATTATTTCTTGAGAGTTTCAAGAAATTCGATTTTATTTTTTCCACATTTTCTGTGTCACATGTCTCTGTCTCTCTTTCTGTCTCTCTCCCTCTGTCTCTCCATCTGTCTCTTTCTCTATCTCGCTCTATCACCCTCTCGGTTTGTTTCTCTCTCTTTGTCTCTCTGACTCTCTCTTTCTCTCTATCTCTTTGCTCGCCTGTCTGTCTCTCATTCTGTATTTCTATTTCGTCTTCTTTCTTTTTCTATCTCTAATTCTCTCTCGCTTTTTCTATCTCTCTATCTCTTTTTTTTCCTTTATCCCCACATCCTCATCTCTCGTTTCAATCAACTTAGATTTTGTTTGTATCTAGGTTTTGGGTTTCAATCTTGTCATGAGTTACAAAGAAATTATGAATTAAGTCTTCATTTTTATAACGATTTAAGAATGTAATTAGATCGGTTCATCGGTGATAAATCGATTTTAATAAATCGATCTTCTAAACGAATGTTCTCTTGCCAAAAAGCTGCCCTTTAGTCTGTTGGTGATTTATCTGAAAGTACCATGATTAGAATTCTTAATGTTATTTCAGCTGGCATCATAGGAGGTATCTTAAGCCAAATTTAGTTTATAATCAATAGTTTCGGAGTCTATAAGTATCTATTATTATTATTATTATTATTATTATTATTATTATTATTATTATTATCATTATTATTATTATTATTATTATGATCAACATCATCATCATCATCATCATTATTGCGAGCTTTCACAATTATTATCATTTGAAATTATTCATTATAGTGTTCCTTGGAATCTGAGTGACAAGTTTTCCCAAATTTCCTGTACGCTCCACGTCTTTCAACAACCTTTGCAAATGACTTTGCCTAATTGCCACAGCCACTTGCCATCTATTTCTTACTGGCAGCGACCATTAGTCTTCACTAGGATTTAGGTGACAATAAGCCTCCTCAAGGTTTCAATCCCCTTTGCACTCTTTCAGTGGAGGTCTGATTAGTGCTCTTCCCCCTCTGTCTTTACATCCTCCTTGGCTCTTCACGGCTATTTTATGTTGTATCAGCCGTGAGTGATGCCTTGCTCTTTTTTTTTATCATTTTATATATTTTTATTTTTTTATTCATTTTATTATTTATTTATTTTATATATGTATAAGATTACATGGTTTGCAGTTTCATTTCCGTTGGGTTATTTTATTTCTCTTGGAATTTACTTGTGGCTGATTAGTCTTCACACTTCATATAGGTTGGTTGCCACATTCAAGGAGTTTCCTTAAGATTTTAGCCGTTTTTTCATTGCCATTATTATTATTATTATTATTATTATTATTATTATTCGATGCCCTCGTTCAGTGTCAAGAGTCAATACATACTTCCTGTAAGAATAGCTGCGCGAGTACAATAGAACCCCTGCATACGGCATTAATCCGTTCCGGGGTTATGATTGTAAGTGAAATCGCTGTATGGCAGGGCCTAAGCAAAATTTTATACAGTACATAATAAAGATCAGTAACAAAATACAGTACAGTATATAATTCACACGTATATAATCAAATAACATTATAAATAACACCATAAGGCGGGGCAAATACCGTATCCATGGGCCGGAAAAACATTGTATTTCACATAGTAACTTGAAAAAAAACTGTATTCTGGGGCCACTGTAAATGTGTGACAAAGATTCTGGAATCTCCAACCATCTCCTGAAGTGGCACTGGTTAAGTCTAGTGGCAAGAAGTGCTAGAAAACTGGAAAAAGTGCCGAGATAAATAGAGAGCATATACAGCCTCTGCAATTCCCAAATGGTCCCCCATTTAAGAACCGACCAGGCTCAACGTTGTTTAATTTTGGTGATCTTATGAGAACCGGTGTGTCAATGATGATTATGCAGTATTATCAGAAGTTGTATATTATCACATGCTCAGCACCCCAATCGTTATTTATGTTATTTTTGATACAATTCTGCTCAATATATTTAAAAGCTTTAAGTGTGAGTTATCGTTAGTAATCGTATATTTTCGACTTCTTCTGACGCACTCAGTATACCAAGAGTACTTCGGTCCTGGATATGACCTAAAACTATATACGATGGTGAGGCCCCACCTTGCGGGCCTTGGGGAGTGTGGAGCCACCCTTTAACTGCCATTGCTCCCAGGTTCACTCTGACTCGGAGAGGTAGTACCTGTTAGGGTCCCAACTATGGGTTGAATAGAATCTGACTTAAAAAAAATATATATATATATACTCCATTAAAAATCGTTCCTCAAAATAACTAGATTCGGCATTAAATAACCTGAAAAAGGTTGACATGCCGTAAAACAAAAACAACTAACCAATCAACCAAGAGTACTTCATGTACAATTTAACACAATTCTGGCAAGTACTTTTGGAGCTTGTAAGTGTTCATTGTTTTGGCAGTAGCAGTATTAACACATTTACTTCCTATGAAACTTGAAGAATGCTTTATGCTTATTTGGTGCATGTCTGCTGAGTAATTTAAGAGCCAATAATTGACAGATAAAAAATGCTTGAATGTGATATAGATTTTTCAATGTCAATATTTCTTTAAAATTTCATATTTTTGTTAATTACTTTCTTTGCAGTCACGGAGACATAACAGGATAAAGATACCTCGTCCATTGGTTCATGGAGTCAGTCACTTTATTCCGGAAAAACAGGTAGGTGGACTTTCTAATCTCTTTGTAGCTGTAGAAATTAAATTAGCTTATGAAATTTTTCTTCTAGTTTTGAAGTAAGTTTAATTTCGTGTGATCAAAGTTATTGATTCATGTTATTTTAATATTATCGAGATGGATGGAATATGTAGTTGATGAAATAGATTGGAATTCTTTTTATGTGAATAATTTGGATTATAAAATTTTGTAATTTACTAATCAGGCAGAATCAAATATCGTTTTAGCAGATGCAATACTATTTAGGTCTGACTGCTAAAATTCTACATGTATTGTAACTTCTCTGGAATGAAGATATAAGGCAGGTGTAATTCCTTCGTCTTTTATTCTTCGTCTCTAAACATTTATTTCGAACGCGCTCCTGTTATATCAAAGAACCTGCTGACGATTTTATATACCTGGTCTTACTGCTTGTGTGGTGATAGTGGCTTGACTTTAGGATAAAAATACAAAATGTATCAGAGTGAAATTGTGCTTTAAACATAAAAAATAATTCCGAACGTACGTCTGTCATATTAAAAAACCTATATATGTCAAGCCTTTCAGCTTGTGTGGTAAAACTTCTCAAATCCACTTGTGATGTTAGGCCGTATAAGGTGTTAACTTTGGTCAAAATCACCTATTCTTTCATTGGATTATTTCAATTATCGATATTTATTGAACATATTCCGATAGAAAACATATCTAAGAATACTGCCAGGCACATAAAGTACCTTTGTGTGAAATTTCATAAAAATCGCCCAGCCGTTTTCGAGTCCGTTGAGAACTAAATCATAGGCTCATGACACACAAAGTTCCTTTTATATAATATACTTGCTGGACGCCCTGCATAGCCTGGTCATACAATACATATTTTAATTTGTGCAGATTGCATACGTATTACTATAAAATCAATCCTCTATTGATTATCATATATTACGAGGAGTAATTTGCCCTGTGGACTAATTTACAAAAGAAAAAATAATAATAATGATAATATCGTTCATTAAATTCCGTTTGTGTTTGTTTACAATATCACGTCAGCTGATATTTGGGCTTGAAGATGAATGCCTTGAAAAAGCCATTTCTGATTAATGTTTAGTTTTAAAACATACAAACGAAGAAATGATTTGCAGCGATTTTAAATGGTCTTCTTCTTTTATCCTGAATTGAACTCATTAGTAAGAAAAAATTAAAATAAAATGATGGGATACACCTGGGCTTGAACAGGAATTCATTTGATCTGCAATCGAATAATTTACCACTGAGCTATATCTCCAGATGAGAATAAATCTGGGTTTTTTTTTTAAGAAGAAATGATTTGCTGAGATTTTATTATTTTCCTTGGCGAGCGTAACGTAAGTATCCCCCTGTAAAAATTCTTCTTTTCTTTTTATCTATAAGGGAGAAAGACTATTTTTAAGATCGGATTTTTTTCGATTTTCGTTACTTATTTGAGGAATTTCTGTACAAAATTATCTGAGACCACTGCCAAACATATAAATTACCTTTGTATGAAATTTGCAAAAGATAGTCTCAGCCGTTTCGGAACCTATGAGGAAGGAACTCACACATACATACGCACAAAGTAACTTTTTTTATATAATAGTAGAGATAGAGATAGTATATACTCTGCTACGTGGGTCAGTATGGCACATACAAGAATGTCTATTGATTAGTATAGATCAAGCAAATAACGGCAAGGTCAAATGTGGAATATATCTACTCTTCCCAGCAGTATACACACACACACACACACACACACGAGAACAAGTAGTTAATAAAACATGTTAAAAACACTTTGAAAAAGAGTTATGTTTTTAATTCTTTTTCAACGTGTTTTTAACATGTTTTATTAACTACTTGTTCTTATTATAAGCTCTATCTCCTATTTGGTTTTATCGAGCTTTTACATCTGGTTGAGATTACTTTATGAATATTAACTCTTCAATATTTATAATATACTTTAGTTTTGCCATCTTGGATTATTTTGGTACAGCCCCTTTAAGAAATACGTTTCTTATCGTTGAGCACTTTCTGTTGAATAAAAGTCGGTCAATTTAGCTCTTATGCGTAGATCGTCGTATAACGATTTGATCACTGTCTGTCTGACGTAATGAACATTTAAATTAAAATGTTTAAAATTCAACGCTATTTCACACGATTAATGGTAGCCGAATGGATACGGCCTCCGCTAATCGAGCCAGAGATGTCTCGTGTCGCGGGGTTCGAATCGTTCGACTGGTAGTAATTGTGACACCCTGCACTGAAGAATCCCGAAAGGATGAAACACTAGTGTCTGTAGGTATTTAATTATTATAGTAAAAAAAAAAAAATTAATTATATATATATATATATATATACATGGGGGGTGGGTTCATACATTTCCCAATAATATTAACATGTAATTGAACAAACAAAAAAGGGAATGTATACTATTCCCAATGGTATTAGTACGTAAGTGAAAACAACATCAGTATAAAACGTAAATGTTTACAAGGAAAGAAAGCAATTGAAGAGAAACAAGAAAGTTGACATTGATCCTGATTAATTTAAACAGATTTATTTTTTTGACGAAACTGTCTTTATCTTTTATTCAAATGTGTATTTCTTAGTTTTGTTTCAGCTGGATTCTCTCTGTTTTTGCGTTATTTTCATTTTATGTTGTTAGTTTTATTATTTTATTTTATTACTTTTTTGTTTGTTTGTTTGACTATCCATGTGATCAATTTAAGTGAAAGTGTTGTTATTTTGGTAAAATAATGACAACACTTTAATGGAAACCAAACAAGAAGAAATAAATTAAAAATTTTCGCTTTTGGTGATTTTGTAAACAAATAAATCTTAAAGTGCTTTTACCTACCGAAATATCAATAAAAAACAAAACAATTTGGAGAATTTAATGTTTGTATTGACGGAGACTGAAAGAAAACCATGTACTTGTTTTTTTTTTTTTAATTATTCACACATGCGCTTTCTCTCTCTCTCTCTCTCTCTCTCTCTCTCTCTCTCTCTCTCTCTCTCTCTTATGGAGATATATATTATGGAAAGTATATTGTAAACGTTTGATAAATTTTGGAAATCCGTTTATAAAGCATCACCTGATGTTGAACGATTAGCTGTGTTGAGTGATTTGCGAGTCTTAAATCATTGAAGAAAATTCAGATTTTTTAATAAAATAAAAAAATGTTATATACTCACCAATCCGTGTTATGCATGCATTATATTCATGTTATATTATTATTATCATCATCATCATCATCATCATCATCTATATATTAATTTGCTTGTCCGTACGGTGTCACGTCATCATCATCGCAAACATTAATTAATGAAACGCGTCATCATCATCGCAAACATTAATTAATGTGAATTATCTCCCTTTATTGTTCACTCTTTATTAGTTAAAAAATCATTAACCCCTTTTATTTTCCAAAACTTCCCGAACAACAACAACAACAAAAATATATATGAACTGTCTTTTTATGGTTCTGGATTATTTTAAAGATAATTATGCATAGAAGGTATCGTTCCACAGTTTAAATAGTATTTTACTTACATTTTTAACGATGTCTTCTGTTTATTATTGTAGTGAATGCGGAATGCTTATTTTATTTTATACAGTAATAAATATTTTTTTACATTTAACGTTACGAGTTCGTTTTTTTTTTTACTGTGCCACTTTTTTTATTATTTACTTTTGAGTAAGCCTTACATAACAAAAAATATGTTTCGAAATAAATTTTACAAAAGTCAAGAATTACTTTATTAAATAAATAACCAAAGTCACCATTCGCAAATACACTGAGTAACAGTAACACAGAATCAAAACGTATTTTACGTCTTGTTCTGTTTTGTTTTTGTTTTACGGCATATCAATCCTTTTTCGTGTTATTTACTGCCGAATCGAGTAATTTTTTAACATTTATACATCTTCACGTTGTTTACATAGGTATTATTTATGTTTTGTCTGTTTTATTTTGCTTCTTTTACAGGCATTCATCATCTTCTAATGCCCACCGACAGGGACACAACAATTTTTTTTAATATGGAATAAAACACTTATTTATTTCATGTTTAAAGATTTTCAGTATATTTTATTTAACTGAAGAAATATTTATTGTTCATACATATATTTTTTCCATTATTTTTATTACATTGTTAGGTGAAGTTTCAGAATAGTTACCCCCCCTCCCCATATTAAAAATGGCTTTCGGCATGATTCTTACAATAGCGGTATCAAAGATTTTTATTTTTTGTTTTAAAACAAATTATTAAAAAAAAGATACAAGACCATTAAATTTTTTTTTCATTAAATCGCTATTTAGGTGAAGGTTCAAAATAGTTAATCCTTCTCCCCATAACCGTTTTTTTATGCAGTAAAATACTGTTTCAATAATTATGGTTTAAATAAATATTTATTCCTTATTTAAAGATTTACAGTATAATTTATACAGGAAGTATAATTTATACAGGAAGTCCTAGGAATCTACAACAGCTTTATCAATTTATTTAACTAAAGAAATATTTATTGTTTATACATATATTTTTCCCTTATTTTTTTTTTACATTGTTAGGTAAAGTTTCAGAATAGTTAACCCCCCCCCTCCCCATATTAAGAATGGCTTTCAGCATGATTCTTACAATAGTGTTATCAAAGTTTATTGATTTTTCTTATTTAACAAAAATTATAAAAAAGATACAAGAACATTTTAAACATTTTTTTCATTAAATGGTTATTTAGGTGAAGGTTTAGAATAGTCAAACCCTCTCCCCTTATTAAGAATGGCATTTTTATTATTTCAGCATGATGCTTACATTTTTCTTTATATAAAAAAAAAGATACAAGAAAATGTTAAGCTTTTTTTTTTAATTAAAATGTTAGATCAAAGTTCAGAATAACTTACTTTATAGCCAATTAGCCAGCTGTATTAAAATGTTTTAGCATTTAATACCTAATAAGGTTTTCGCTTCAATTGTCACAAGCAGACAATATCGATTCAAAGGAGGTAATTCGTCAACAATTGTTTTAGCCGAATTTTACGGTAAAGTGTAGTGGACTGGTGGATATATTATACATATCCCCCAGTTTGTATTTATTTGCTTCCCCACTGAGCAAATTAGGCACAAGGCCATTTTTTAATGTGGAGAGAGAGGGAGGGGGGGAGGGAAATGAGGGACCCGCTCCCGATGGGTGGGAAATGGGAGTTTGATAGGAATTGTTGGTATGAAGGGTTGCCCCTACATTGACCAAGGTAGATATGTGGGGTTACCCCCACATATGGTCTTTGCTTGCAGTATCTGTCGGAACAGATACTACACTTTGATCTTGTCGCCCGGGCCGCAAAGGGCGGGGGCCAGTGTATATACATATCCCCCAGTTATTCATTTGATAAAAGCAATATTTAATGAGCATGGTTCTTCTTGCCAGGCAATGGGTTTACCTGAACCAACAGGTGATCCTCCAATAGATAATATGACTTGAAATACAAACGGGCCTAATGTTGAATTGTTAAACAATGAACAATTAGAGGTCTTTAATACTATAATCAAGGCTGTCATGGCAACTGAAAAAGTAGCCCCACACAGAAAATGCTTCTATTTAGATGCCCCAGCCGGATCAGGAAAAACCTTTTTATTCAACGTTATATGATTACTTCACCTCCAGTAGTACTGTAACCGCCACTGCGGCATTGCTGCAATGCTACTAACTTCAGGGAAAACACTCCACAGTATATTCAAACTACCTGTACCTCTGACAGAAACCAGTGTCTGTAACGTTTCTTCTGTATCAGAGCATGCTTCTTTTTTGAGAAAGGTAAAGGTATTCATCATAGACGAAGCCTCTATGATACCTAATCATGCACTGCTTGCTATAGATAGATGTTTATAAGATATAATGGGTAACGATAAAATATTTGGTGGAAAATTTCTCATACTTGGAGGTGACTTCAGGCAAATTTTGCCAGTAGTGCCACATGGATCACCTACATCTATTATAGACATCTGTCTTAAAAGATGCCCATTGTGGCATCATTTCAGTCTATTACAACTAACACAAAGCGTCAGAACTAACATAAATGAACAGGAGTTTTCTAGATGGTTCCTTCATCTTGGTAATGGTACACTAACGAGCAGTCTTAATGACGTTCTTGTAGATGCCATAGATGTTCCTGATGATTCGGTATGTAATGCTTCTCTAATCTCAGAAATATTTGATTGCAGCCCTCAAGAAATGGAAAATAGAATCATCATGACTCCAAAAAATACAGAATGTTTAACAGTAAATGTAGAAATTCTAAATAATCTTCCCGGAGGCATAAATACATATTTAAGTACAGATTACATCTCCGATGATGATGCTGAACTTCAAAATTATCCTATCGAGTTCATAAATTCATTAACTCCATCTGGAATGTCACCTCACTGACTTAATGTGAAAATAGGGGCAATAGTAATGCGACTGCGAAATTTATCCATAAATCAAGGACTTTGTAATGGAACTAGGATGAAAATAAAAGAATATCATCAAAACAGCATCATTGCTATTTTAATTAATGGATCTAATAGAGGTTCCACAGTTATCATTCCAAGAATTTAGTTAAAGCCAAGTGATACAAATGTTCCGTTTGCATTTCATCGGATACAGTTTCCAATACGATTAGCATATTCACTGACCATCAATAAAGCACAAGGCCAAACTTTTGATAAGGTTGGTATATATCTTCAACAACCTGTATTTTCTCATGGTCAGCTGTATGTGGCATGTTCAAGAGCTCGATCTAAGTACAGTGTGAAATTTAAGGTAATGCAACTGCATAGAGATGATAATCAGGGCAGAAAGTGTGGTGTAACATATACTAAGAATATTGTTTACCGTGAAGTGTTATGAAAACAATCAGGAACAGCTATGGAATCTAAAAATTAACTTGGATGTAAATATGATTTTGGAAAAAAAAATGTTTTTATTGCTTTCCTTATATTTAAAATTCAGAATTTGATGAAAAAGTAGTGTACAGTTTGTTTAACTTTACTTAATTATATAACATTGACATAAATTTGATAGGTACAACCTACCTCACATAATTTTGATTATCAAAAAATCAAAATTTAACTGTACTTCGTAAGTTTTACAGAAACACTTCATTTTCTATGCACACAAGAATCTGAATATTATAACAGATTACAATGTTTTTATGGAAAAAACTTTTGTATAGAAAATTCAAAGTGTTCTATTTATATTATCAGGAAGTTGTGATGCATTAATTGAAATCTATATCAATAATTCGACTTAAAAAATATTTGTGAATTTCCAAATCTTCATTGAATAAAATTAGAAATAAATAGAAAAGTCTATTGCATATGTAAAAGTTGACGGTTGCTTATTTAACTTCATTAAAAGCTATCAAAGTCAACCAAGAGCTGCTCAATAGTCTGGCTTAATGGATCATTTATCAAGGAATGAAGATGGTTATTCTGGTGTACCAGTTATTCTACCATCTACATTTACAGGAAGTCCTAGGAATCTACAACAGCTTCATCAAGATGCAATGGCAGTTTTCTGTGACCTATTCATTACTCACACGTGTAATCCAAAATGTCCTGAAATATTAAACAACTTGGCGTCATCAGAACTTGCACAAAATCGATGTCAACAATGTCACACAGTTTTTTTTAAATTCACAGTCTGACTCCCAAGAACCTGCTGACTGACTACTATTCTCACTCCAAGCAGCTGATCGACGTCCCTGTCACCGCCTCAATCATAACCAGCACTTCCTGACAATATCAACAGCATCAGTTACGATCGCATTGACCTTCAATAAAAGTTTAAAGTTCTTTGTTCTACTTGCTTCCATACGTTCATATTTGTAATATAACAATAAGGAATTTCTTACTGATGTGTTTTAAAAGATTTTAACTACCGTGGAATTTCCACGGGTCCTGCTAGTTATTATTATTATTATTATTATTATTATTATTATTATTATTATTATTATTATTATATACATGTTATATATATATATATCTATATCTATATCTATATATATATATATATATTATATATATATATATATATATATATATATATATATATATATATATATATATAAGCAAACAGTTAATAAAATATGCTAAAAACACTTTGAAATGAGTTAAAAATATATTTCATCCGAAAAGGAAACACTAGATAAATGGATAGTCCTTAATCCGCAGAGTTTCGAAGAAATACTTTCCTTCTCATATCATATTATATGCTCTATTTCCTATTTGGTTTTATCGAGGTTTTTTATCTGGCTGAGATAATTTTATAAATATTAATTCTTTAATATTTATAATTTACTTCAATTTTACTATCTTGGATCATTTTGGTAAATTCAATTGTAATTTTCATTTTATATATATATATATATATATATATATATATATATATATATATATATATATATATACCTTGTTCAATATATATGGCCTATAGTAACAACATTAATCAAAACGTAGATTCCATGAACAAAGCTTCTTTCTTAGAGTTCCATCTGCCTGCTTCCCACCTGACTACAACCTGGATTTCTTCAAGTCCAACGTAAACAAATTCCTGATGAACCGTCCCCTTAAGTGAACACTTCATTAAATCTCCACACTAACGTACTGTACTTGCAATAACCCTTATCCCTGAGTAGCTTCCGGGCCTTGATAAGTGGTGACCACCGTGTAAAAAAAATATGACAATATATATACCTTGTTCAATATATATGGCAATATATATACCTTGTTCAATATATATAGACATGTTATATTGTTATATATGCATGTTGTTATATTATACACATGTTATATTGTTATATATATATATATGCGCATGTTATATTGTTATATTATATACATGTTATATGCATGTTAGATACTAACCAATCCATGTTATGCATGTATGTATAAATGCACATTATGTTTCTAGTGTATTTGTTATATTTTTGTGTATTTGTTTGTTATGTTTTTTTTTTGTATATTTTAAAAAATATTTTTGTGTATTTATGTTTTCTTTGTATTTATTATGTTTTTTGTATCTGTCATAATTTTTATATTTGTTATGATTTAGTGTTATATTTATGTTTTTTATATCTGTTATATTTTTGCATTTGTTAGTGTTTCTACATATTGATGTTTTTGTGCGTGTTAAGTAAGTGTTTGTGTATTTGTTATAGTTTACTTATGTATTTATGATTTTTGTATTTGTTCTTGTGTCTATTTGGTATGCTTTTATGTATTTGTTGTTTAGTTATGTATTTGTTATGTTTTTGTGTATTTGTAATGTTTTTTGTATTATGTTTTTGTGTATTTGGTATGTTTGTTATGTATTTGTATGTTGGTTATTGTTTGTTGTTTTATTTGTTAAATATTTGTGTGTTTGTTATGTTTTTGTGTATTTCTTATGGTTTTGTTATTATGCTTCTGTGTATATCTTATGTTTTTATGTATTTGTTATGAGTTTTTTGTGTATTTATGTTTTTGTCTATAAATGGTCTCCTCATCTTCACAGTTGTTGTTTCACCACGTTTCGGCCAACTCATCCTCTAGTCTTCTTCAGGTGGTTAACTGCGACAGAATAGGAACGCCGAGTGTTGTAACTATATCTCCAGTAGTTACTGCCTTCCATAGTTGTTGCTGTCTCACCACGTTTTAAGAGATAGACGTGTTACGCATGTTGGCTGATGGTGACAGGAAAATACCTGTAAATAAATGTTGGTTGTTTCACTCAAGGAAAAAAAATGTCCAGTTATCCCTTTCTTATGTTCCTTGCGACAGAGACTACAATGTGTTGGGTCCCTACATCGACTTCTCAAACATGCTCTCTCTCTTTGAGTATTTGTATATAGCCTTCCGTGCTATGTTACACAGCAAACATCAAAGACTCAGTCAGACAGTTGAGCATGCTCATCATCAACAGTCCAATTATTCTTTTCTCATGCTCTCTCTCTTTGAGTATTTGTATATAGCCTTCCGTGCTATGTTACACAGCGAACATCAAAGACCCAGTAGGACAGTTGACCATGCTCATCATCAACAGTCCCGCACCATTCCTACACTGGAAATGTATAATGCAATATGCCTACTGAAGAGAACTTATCCTCGAGTGTCTAAGGCTTTTCTGTGCATAGGTTTTCAGGACAACCTGGCATGAAAATGCTTACCTTTTCAAGGAAACCCTAACTGAATATTAAAAATCACATAGTATTCGAAGCCTAAATAAGATCACCTCAGTACGGTTACTCCACACTAGCATATACGAGGAAATGTGAACCTTCTTCAAATGATATTGCCTATAGTAACAGCATTAAGCTGGATACTCCACCAGACCAGATGAATTCTCATCCTGGATTCTGGTAAGGGACCACAAGAAAGATATATTGTAACATAGCACGGATGTAAATGCATGAGAAGTGACGTCACTGGTGGTGGGGGGGGACTATAAAAAACAAAAACAAAAATCTCGAGAAATGAGATATCATTTAAAATCTGAAGAGAAACGCAGAAAACCTTCTACACCATGTGGATTATGTCACAGCTGTAGAAATAGAATTTCGTATCTTGACAGGCTGGCAAAAAGAAAATAGAATTCCATATTCTGAGTATGACAGACTGGTGAAAATAGAATTTCTGTATACTGAGCATGATAGACTGGTGAAAATAGAATTTCTTATACTGAACATGACAGACCAGTGAAAATAGAATTTTGTATACTGAGGATGATAGACTGATGAAAATAGAATTTCGTATACTGAAGATGACAGACTTGTGAATATAGAATTTTGTATACTGAACATGACAGACTGTTGAAAATAGAATTTCTCATACTGAGCATGACAGACTGATGAAAATAGAATTTCTCATACTGAGCATGACAGACTGATGAAAATAGAATTTCTCATACTGAGCATGACAGACTGATGAAAATAGAATTTCTCATACTGAGCATGACAGACAGATGAAAATAGAATTTCATATACTGAGCATGATAGACTAGCGAAAATAGAATTTCGTATACTCACCATGATAAACTGGTGAAAATAGATTTTCATATACTGAGCATGACATTGGCGAAAATGGTGTAAGCATGACAGATCAGCAAAAATGGCATTTCAAATCCCAATTATGACAGACCAGAAAAACTGGTATTCTGAACAATAAGCATGAAAAACTGAAAGATGAACCAAACATTCTTAAAAAAAAAAATATGAACAAAATGCATCAAAATGAAACTCCAAATTAAATTTCTTGAAAACAGAGTTCGAAATGATTAAAAGATCTTTTGTAATTCAATAAACTCGATTTGGAATAAAAACTTTTTTTCTGTTGCTTGATCTATCGATCTTGAACAATGTTTCTTGTTCGCTCTTTCTCTTTATCTTTCTCTCATCCTCTTTTTCTATCTCGTTCATCCTTTCTCTCTCACTCATCTTTTTCTCTCGCTTACTCGTTCTTTATCTATTTCTTCTTTGCTCTCTCTCTCTCTCTCTCTCTCTCTCTCTCTCTCTCTCTCTCTCTCTCTCTCTCTCCACCACTATCTTTTTAATTAAAAAAAAAAAATTATTTGTATTTTTTTGTTTAAATATATTCAAACTAAACTACCTTCTTCCTTAAATAAGAGCATTCTTCTTGCATGGAAACACCTTAATTATAAACCATCAGAACATTGTTCGTATAATTTCTGTTCTTCAGATGATTTAGCTAGAACTGTACTTTGTTTAGAGATAAATCTTCTCAAAGTTTAAAAAAGGTATCAGATAGAACATTACTTCCCTCTCTCTACAGAACATTACAAACTGATGTTCAGACCATTAATAAATGACAAAAATAGTAGCTTATTGTCAGAATTTCAACTAGTATTTTATGATCACCCATTTAAGAGTTAACACTCCTAAATAGGGGCTAAATTTAAGATGTCTTAAATAAAGTTAAATTGAAGATTCCTCAAATATAAATTGAACTGAATACGCCCAAATAAGAATAACTAATGATGTTTTAAATAGGAGTTGAACAGAGGATGTCTCAATATGAATTAAACTGAAGATGCCTCAATATGAATTAAACTTAAGATGCCTCAATATGAATTAAACTTAAGATGCCTCAATATGAATTAAACTGAAGATGCCTCAATAGGGATTAAACTGAAAATGGCTCAAATATGAATTAACTGTAGATGCCTCAATATAAATTAAAATGAAGATGCCTCAATATAAATTAAAATTAAGATGCCTCAATATAAATTAAACTGAAGATGCCTCAATATGATTTAAACTTAAGATGTCTCAATATGAATTAAACTGAAGATGTCTCAATATGAATTAAACTGAAGATGCCTCAATATGAATTAAACTGAAGATGCCTCAATATGAATTAAATTGATCTCACAAATAAAAACTGAATTAATAATTCCCCAAATGAGAACTGAATTGCAGATTCCTCAAATAGGAGTTAAACTAATGACGCTCCTAAAGAAACGTTAAAAATTTACCTTTTTATGCCCAATAGCTTCAGTTGTGTAAACTCTATTTTTTATGGTTTTCACCATAAGAGTATTTTTTTTTTTTGCTTTAAAGTTTTACCTCAAGCTATTATAGACGATGATGCCTCAGCCTATCCTGGATTGAATAATAAATCCAATATAAATTATAAGTTTCTAACTAAATGTTTACTATGTACCAGACTGATAATTCAACAGCTTGCTAACAAGATGTTGCTTGGATCGTTGACAACGAGCCTTTGGGTGATTTTCAGTTAAGTTTCAGCTCTTTGTACTAAAAGATATAGTGATACGTATTTGTACTAAAAATAACGTGATAAGTTTTTTTACTATCAAATATGGTGATACGTTTTTGTATAAAAAATAACGTGATATATTATTGTACTAAAAATATAGTGATAATTTTGTACTGAAAAATATAGTGAAAAGTTTTTGTACTGAAAAATATAGTGATAATTTTGTACTAAAAATATAGTTATAAGTTTCTTGTATAAATTTGATTAATTTGTGAATAGTAAATTACCATCAAATCAGAATAAAATTTTTTTAATCGTTTTTATAAAATCTGTATGTCGAATCAAAGTTTTTTTTACATGTAACAAACTTCTATGTTTAAAGTTTTATTTTTATTTCATTATTGGTGCCACTAGATCATGATGTCTGATGATACTGGTTTCCTGGTTTAAAATGCCCCAGACATTGATGTTATTGTCTTTTGTTTTCTCTTTGCAAAACTCAATCATGTTTTGCAAAGCCTTAAAGCAAAAACAACAACTCTCCTCTGCAATACAACTAAACACCATGAATGAATATTTGAAGATATAAAGAAATTGTAGCATAAAATCTTTTACAAAAATGGCTGAACCCAAAAAGGTTGATATGCCACAAAACAAAACAACAAATAAAATCCATGAATTAATTATGTGAAGATATAAAGAACTTGAAACATTGATTCAGTATTAAACCAAAAAGGTTGATATGCCGTAACAATAATAAAAAAAAGACCAAACATCATGAATAAATATCTCTACTATTATATAAAAGTAAATTTGTGTGTGTGTGTGTGTGTGTGTGTGTGTGAGAGAGAGAGAGAGAGAGAGAGTTCGAGTTCATTTCCTATGGACTCCAACCCAGCTAGGCCGAGTTTTTTTAAAATTTCACACAGATGTACCTGATGTGATTGGGAGTGTTCTGATGTAGGTTTTGTATCGAAATGCCTCTGATAAATATCAAAAATTAATAATCAAACAACTGCAATTAAAGAAGGAAGTCCAATTTTGATCAAAGTAAACAGTTTCTTATAACCTAACTTCGCAAGTGCATTTGAGAAGTTTTATAACCGCACAAGCAGAAGACCCAGCAAATAAAATCAACGGTAGATTCTTTGAAAAGACAAAGGCGCATTCAAAATGAGTGTTTCTTTTTGAGCATGATTAAATCCATGATCCTTGGTTTTTGTATTTTAAACTTTAGTTCAAGTCATTATCTCTACTATCATGCATTGTGTGTGTGTATGTGCGTGCGTGTGTGTGTGTGTGTGTAAGTTTGTTCCCTGTGGACTCCGAACCGACTGGACCGATTTGTTTGAAATTGCACACAAATGTACTTGATGTGTCTGGGAGTATTCTTACGTAAATTTTGTATCGGGATTCCCCCGGTAAATGTTATCAAGATTTAGTTGTAAAAATAATTTTATAAAATCAACAGTAGGTTCTTTGATATGACAAGGGCGCGTTTGAAATGAATGTTTCTGTTTAAAGCACTATTTTTATTTTACATGGAGGTCACTACTTATCAAGGTCCGGAAGCCACTCGGGGATAAGGGTTATTGCGTGTACAGTAATCAATGGGATAGTATCATAGTAATCGTTAGTATTGGAGATTTGATAAAGTGTCTTACTTAAGGGGGCGATTCAATTAGAACATGATGCTTGACTTTTGCATTTTAACTTTAATTCAAGCCATTATATAGATATTTTTTTTATAAAATCAACAGTATGTTCTCTATAGTAAAATGTAGACTACAATTTGCAGTAGACTAAGTCACTGTGAGGAGGCATGTGAAGCTTCCTACCACAACACCGCTGTGGGTTCCTCAACAAGAGCCGGAAATCAATCGATTTGATTGAAAAATGGCAATAAATGTATGGCATCATGGAACATTTATTGATCGTCATTCAATTCCCGGCAACGTCGAACCTCCCTGCTAGCTTGAAGATATAAAGAATTTGAAACCTACACTGTGAGCAAAATGACCGGATTCGGTATTAAATCACCTCAAAAGAGTTGATATGCCGTAAAACAAAACAACTAAACCAAACCAAACTTAATTTCATGACCTGAAGTCGTAGTTAAATGTCCGAATACTTATTGTATCATGTCGACAATTTTTAAGTGTACCGAGCTGTGATTCTGACCATCCTCATGTATGCTTGCGAAACCTGGACTGTATATGCCAGACATGCCAAAAAACTGAACCATTTTCATATGACCTGCTTCTGTAGATTATTGAAAATCAAGTGGCAAGAAAAGATACCAAACGGAGGTTTTAGCCCAGTCAAACTTTCCGTCAGTACGCATCATGTAACAGCAGTGCCAGGTTCGTTGGGCAAGTCATATATGTTGCATGCCTAATTCAAGGTTCCCTAAACAGTGCTTTTAAGGTGAATTGTCCAAAAAAAAAAAAAAAAGAAAAAGAAAAAAACCTGGAAACGGGTCACGGACAATATGTCAAATAGTTCGAATAGTATTCTAACTAATGGAAACAAACTAACCCAATACCGATATTCCTGGCGTGTATCAACTCACAAAGGAGCTACAATTGCTGAATCCGCGCGCAATGAAGAACGCAACAGAAAACATAGCATTAGAAAAGACGGAGCAGTAAACACCTCTGATACAGAATTATCCCACCAGTGTCCAACATGAGGGAAATTCTTCAGTGCTCGAATCTTTCTAACAAGCCATCTTCGAACCCACAGAGCATTTGCATGATCACAGTCATCTTTGCAAGCGACAGACGAACGTATTCATGTCGGCATGCTTTATGCAGTAGGTACCAGATCCTAGAGATGTATGTGGATTTGTTGATTTTGTAATATATCGTTTGTCTTATAATCTACACAAATCTAATATAATCAAATATGTAAAGTTAAGTCTGTCGAACTTTCACTGTTAAACCCAAATAGCAATGCATCTGACTTACACCATATAACATGATGTTTAGAAACTAATGTATTTTTCCTCTATATGGATCAATGCAGCGATTTAAACATCGACCTACGCTTCATATACCGAACAGTTCTTCATTATATGTTGTTGCGAACCAGGATATAAAATACCCTAACTCGCTACAAGAAAAAATAATGAAACGAATTGAATGAATGAAACAAGGAACTCAAATGCTGGAATAAAATAAACATGTCGTTTATTTTCTGTTGAGAAATGAAAGTCTTCGGTATACACGTGTTCATTCAGCCGTTGACGACTGCGCGCGTGGAAGGAAAGGGGGAATGCAATAGAGAAACGCGAAGTGGCAAGCCGGCCTGTAGAAAGAGAGGATTAAGCTCAGTAGAGCGTCGCGCACTTGTCTGTTTTGATGGGCCAAGGGCGAAGGGGAGATAGAGTGACGTTAGAGCACGCGGTCGGTTCGTCGACTAAGCAGCTCAAACGCTGGTCCGGACGACGAAAGGGAAGTTGACAGGTTTTGTTGACTTTTATACTGGAGTTAGTGTTCTGGGTGCGCATGTCTGGTTTTCACTTAAAAGGAAGTGACGTCACAGCTCGGGTGTGTGTGTGTGTGTATGTGTGGGTGTGTATATGTAAGGGAAACATGTTCGAACAAGGTCGATGTTAATACATATATTTACTTTTTATTTTTGTAACAATCCTTGATTTTTTTTTCTACGAGCTTTTTAAATCTATTTTTATTATTCATTTAAAACAACTTTACGTTTAATATTCCTTTACATCGAAATCTATAACTTTTGATTTCATTTTACTTATTGTATTTTCTTACGCAATACCAGTTTATCATATTTCTTTTTGTGACAATATTTTACTAGAGCGAAACTAGTAGACTAGTTTACTAGAAATCAGGAGCGCGTCAGTAGATTTTGTGCGGAGGCCGTAACGTTATCAATGTCTAGCGTATGAAAGTGCTCTGAAGTGGGCGGATCAGAGATTGATCATCTCTGAACAGGTCTGCGTTGTGAAGAGAGTATGCTATTGAAAAACTCGAAACTCTAGTGATCCACACGGAGACATCACTGACGACACCCTCCGGCGCCCCACTATACTGCGTTTGTTTGAACATATCATATCGATATGATTTATACAGTGAATAGATTAAAATAAAAAACAACAATATTATATTTTCAACACAGACTGATTAGAGGAACGCATCGGTTTTTCATTTGGAAAAGTTAAACTCTTGTAAGTGAAACATGTTTTTCATTTTTTTTTGGGGGGGGGGGATAAAAAATATAGAAACGAACACAACAGTAACAACATTATTATATTTTCATAATGGATCAATTAGAGGAACGAGTCGGGTTTTTCATTTGAAAAAAAAAAAGAATTAAGAAAGGATGGAAAATAGAGAAGATGTCCATTTTTTAATCAAATCAATTGAATGCCTGCTCTAGTTGGGGACACATTCTTAAGTTTTGAGACATTGTGTTGAACAAAGATGGCGGCCAAGAATCAAATGCGGTCCGTGGCGTAGTTAACCTCTTAAGTTCTGAGATATTGTGTTGAACAAAGATGGCGGCATAATTCAGATCAGTAACCAAGATGGCGACGTAGTTCAGATCAGTAACCAAGATGGTGGCGAAGAATTAAATGCGGTCCGTGACGTAGTAAACGGCGAACTGATTGAATCCAAAATTCGACAATTTTTATAATAATTTTGGTACGTTTTCATTGGTTGTTTAGCACAGCCGTTAAAAATGGTTGGTGAATCCATTCGTCTCATACCCCTATTAGAAGTCAAAAACTTTTTACACACATTGTGGTGCACCAGTAGGAAGCTTCATATGCCTCCCTGCATTTACTTAGTCCACAGTATATTCTGTAGTGTACATTGCACTGTAGAGAACCTACTGTTGATTTTATAAAATTACTTTTTACATATAATGGCTTGAATTAAAGTTTAAAATGCAAAAGACATGCATCGTGCTTCATTTGTGCTCTAAACAAAAACATTCATTTCGAACGCGCCCCTGTCATATCAAAGAACATTCTATTGATTTTATATGATGGGCCTTTCAGCTTGTGTGGTAATAAAACTTCTCAAATGCATTTGTGATGTTAGGCTGTGTAAGGTGTTTACTTTGGTCAAAATCCCCTAGTCCTTCTTCCATCAGATTCTTTTCATTATTGATACTTATCAAAGACATTCCAATACAAGACCTAGTTAAGAACACTACCAGTGACATGAAATACATTCGTGTGAAATTTCATAAAAATCGATCTAGCCGTTTTGGAGTGTGTAGGGAATGAACTCACAGATGCACATACAAAGTTCCTTTTATATAATAGTAGAGATATGTCCTGAAAGGAGATATATTTGTCTGAAGTAGTTGAGTGGTCTGAGCTACTGTAATCGAGTAATACAATGTAGTAAGTCTCCTTAGTGAATGGTTGTAACTCGTAATATGATTAAGTTTAGGCTTTTGGCGTATCTTTTGACGTTTTCTCGGGTTTCTATACCTGTCTGTATTTATAACTTAGATCGGCCAATCATATTCTTGCGAAGAGGAATCCGGATGTATTCATATTTTATGCATCAATTAAAATAAGATTCAGAAAATGATATTACAGAAAGGTAATGGAAGATTGTTTTACAATAATAACATTTAGAAAATACTGTCTTTTTTAGTTGTGAGATCACCTCTTATCAAGGCTTGGAGGCCACTCAAGGATAAAGGTTAAGTGTTAGCTAGATAGTGAGACAACATGATCAGTTGTGGTGGAACTTGAGAAGGGTTAGATTATTTAAGAGGCGGTATCAATAGATATTTATTCACACTAGATTTGAAAATGATCATGTTATAGTCATCTGGGAAGCAAGCACACATATTGGGTATTGCGTTCCACAGACGAACAGTTCAAGGAAAGAAACTATGCTCATGAAATTTTCGTTTAGTTTAAGGCACAGATAGTGAACGAATATATAAAAAAAACTCATATTCATAAAATACTGTCTACAACATTTCTTCTTTTCATTTCTTAATTATTTTAAAATATGTTTTAGTTTTTATTCATCTAGCCAGTTCTAGGAAAGAAGTTGTGTTTATGGAATCTGCATTTAGCTGTGGAATTGTCTTCCGTTTTCCTGCTTTCCGGCTGACTACACTATGGCTGTCTTCAAGTCTAACGTAAACAAGTTCTTGATGAGCCGTTGCATATAACTTAACAAATTTACCGAATTTCCATTACTAACGATTACTATATTGTGCAATTTCTACTGTACACTCTTTAACCCTTATCCTCGAGTGGCCTCGGCCTTGATAATGTGGCGATGCCTGTGTAAAAAAAAAAAAAAAAGATTTAAGCACAGCTAGAGAGTAGAAAAAAAAACTGTTGATAGCGGTTGTAGCTAGTCGTGTGTTTTTTATGAAAGTTTGGCAAAGGGAGACCATAGATTAAAGTTCGGATGAGCACTTGTCATGAAAATAATGATAGAGCAGAGACAGATATATTTGTTTGAAGTGATTGAGTGGTTTGGCTACAGTAATCGAGTAATACAATCTAGTAAGCCACCTTAATAAATGATTGTAGTTGTAGTTGGTAGTATGCTTAGGCTTTTGGCGTATCTTTCGACGTCTTCTCAGGCTGCTATACCTGTCCGTATTTATAACTCACACCAGTCAATCATATTCTTGCAAAGGGGAATCCTGATGTATTTATATTTGCTGTTGCTCGAGTGTTTGGAGGTGTGTGTTGAGCAAAAAAAAAAAAAAGTGGTAGTAGGCAGGTAGGCTCGAACCCGTAACGTGAAGGAGGATAAGAAAGTGGGGGGAAAAAAAAAAGTCACATGCTAGCTGTTGCACCCATCGCCAAACCGGAAGTGACGTAAGTTTAAATTAAGGCTAAACAATCGAAAAGAGGGGATGACTTTGGCAAATATCCACGAAAAAAGCGACCCCTTCTTTAGAAAAGTGTCCAGTTGAGGATTAAGGAATTCATGGTTTTGACCAATTTTTCAATATTTGTCGTCCAAAGGGTCGGGCTCCAAAACGTTACCGGTCTCGTGAAAATCCGTCGCCTCTATCAAAAGGCAGACATACAAACATACATACATGATGATTGCCAGACGAGTGCCACTCCCTCAGACACTTATATTCAATTAGCCCAAAAATGACTTTTTTTTTAGTTCTACCGGTGAATTCACACGCTCAAGCAGGCATGACACTGAAGACGGCCATGGAGATCAATTATTACATGCTTCCAGCATTTCAAGCCTCCACACGTCACAACTTTTCCATCGCCACAGGATCACTTTCATAGACAAATGCCTGAGAGAGTATCTATACACAGATAATGTTACAGAGTCTTAGCTTTGTACGACAGCTAAGTCTCTCTCTTGGTTCAAAATGTTGAGATCCAGCAACAAGCAAGAGCAAGATAGCCAGCAACAAGTTAAACTGCAGACCAGCTTAATGCGGGTACTGGTCTCCCGCTTTATGTTTTTTTTAAATCAGAGATTTGCTTCTCCTAGAAAGGTTGCCTTCACCACGGCTTACAGAAGTCCACTCCACCCCAACACACACATACATACACACAAACACATGGTGCTAGTTGGCCGTTGACCCCGAAAAAGGGTTAATTCGTCCTTTGGAAGGTCTTGTTTTTAATCCTTCAGGGAGACTAGCCACCCTCCTCACCAAACAAGTCTGGTGGGGGTACCAGTTTAGTCGCTGGTGACCTGACCATGAGGCAGGTAGTACTGGGTTACATGGTACCAGTAGCATATGACATGACCTGACATACACACATACATACATACACACACTAACAGACAGGTGAGATTTATATAATAGATGCATCAATTACAATCAGATTAAGAAAATTCTGTGCATAATGAGAGATTATTTGACAATAACAACATTTAGAAAATACTGTTTTTTTTTTGTTTATTTTTACTTGGGAGATAATCACTTATTAAGACTGCAAAGGTAGGTTCCCTCTATCGTGCTAGAAAACTACTCACACCTGAAAGATTCCTGTACCTCTACAAAGCCACCATTCGCTCATGCATAGAGTATTGTTGCCACATCTGGGCTGGTGCATCTAACACTATTCTCTACCTCTTGGACAGGGTCCCAAAAAGAATCTTCAATCCAACAGGTCCCATTTGTCGACTAAGCTCCAACCCCTGTCCAATCGGCGCAGTGTTGCATCCCTATACCTATTTTATAAGTATTTTAATGGAATGTGTTCTGATGAACTTGTTACACTTGTGCCCCCTCGATGTACATATCCCTGAAAAACCCCGCTTAGCAACAGAATTCTACCGCTTACCTGGTGAAGTCCCTAAATGCCAGAAAGCTTTCTACTCTAATAGTTTCTTCCCTCGAACAATTAGACTTTGGAATTCCCTTCCTGCTACCAGCTTCCATGACTGTACTGATATGCAGAAGTTTAAATGTAACATAAACCAACATCTTGTTAATCTTTCCTAAGCATGGTCCCAAATCGTAACCTTTCACGTCCAAGTGGCAATATGGTTTCTTTGGAGTGAACTGGTGTAAAAAAAAAGGATAAGGGTTAAGTGTTAGATAGATGGTGAGGAAACAGGATCAGTTATGGTGGAACTTGGGTAGGGTTAGATTATTTAAGAAGAGGTGTCAATAGGAATTTATTTATATTACATTTGAACATGACCATGTTCATAGAATTTTTATTTTAAGCACAGACAGAAAGTGAGGGAAGTTGTTAGTCTTTGTTGTAGTTAGGCGAGTATTTGTTGCAAAAAAGAATGATCATGCAGTTCTGAATGTTTTAGGTGAGGTATGAATTTTTGTATTGTTTTGATTGTTGGGACAATTATTTTCAAGGAAGCAGCACATATGGTGGATAGCAACAACCTCTTATACCGCCCAAGTATTGAAATTAAGCACATTTTGCATCCATTAATTAAAAATTTATATGGGGGAAATAAGAGAAAAAAACAACAAAAAAAAAACATAATTAAAAAATAAGGTTTCTTTTTTCTTTTCTCTAACCCTTCCACAAAATAGGCCCAACCCAAAGGAGATACCCCCCCCCCCAAAAAAAACAACTTTTTTCTTAGAATCGCCTCTCTTGCACTGTTTTCTAAAAAAAATATAAAAAACGAAAACACGCGTAAGATGTCTATCCACGGATTCGTATTTTTTTTTTTCACCAATATTGACAATTAGCAGAAATTCAGTTAAAAATTGAATAATAGAAAAGTCTTATAAAGTACCCTAGTGACCCCTGAAAATTAACCTTTTTTATATCTTACGGAAACACCCTCAAACCCAAGGTCTGATTTCTTGCAGTACTGAGCTAACCTTCTTTTCCTTATTTGGGGGGGGGGGGTGGAAACAAAAAAAAAACAGGAGTTTACACCTGACGAAGGTTGGAGGTTTCATCGACTGAAACATTGTGTCAATAACATCTAGGATGAGAATAATTATCCGAACAATCAAAACAATACCAAAAATGATCATATTTACAAAATACTGTCTACAATATTTAATTTTCTTTTAGTCAACTCTTCTTTCTTTTCCTTAATGTATTTTACTTTGCAGTTATCCGTTTGTAATATCTCTGCATGAAATGAAAGTATAAATACTCTCGGGCAACGCCGTGTCGGATCAGCTAGTAAAATCTGTTATAAATCTATTTGCCATATTTGTAGAAAAGGTTTGAAGACCACTTATCAAAGCTGTTCTTTTACATCAATTATGTATGATTTTTTTTTATAATACCATTGGAGCACACGCAAGAATTAAAAGTCTAGCGAATAAATTCAGGGAACTTCTAACATTACTAACCAGGAGAGCGTTACCAATGTCGACCGAAGGAATGTGTACAGTGTGATGATGTAGAGATGTGAAACGTGACCAGTGAGGGTTGAGGACATATGGTGCATGGAAATGAATGATATGAAAATGATACAGTGAATGTGTAATGCTAGTCTATAAGACAGGCTTAGATCTGATGCCCTCAGAGGAAGATTGAATCTAGATATTCTAGTTATATGTGTGCAGAATGGCAGACTCTGCTGGTATGGCTATGTTGAAAGTTTGAATCAGACATCTTGGGTTAATAGATTTAGAACAGTTGAGATAGCAGCTTCAGTTCACAGAGAAAAGACAAGGAAAACATGGGATGCAGTGATAAAAAGGAACTTGCGGGAAAGAGGGATAAAAACCTGGCCAGATGTAAGTTAGTTTAAAAATCAATTTCTTGAAATAGGCGTTATGATGATAATGATGATGATTGTTGTTGTTGTTGTTGTGGTGGTGGTGGTGGTGGAGGAGGAGGGGGAGGATTGTTCATCCATTTCGTATAGACCAGATGATTACTGTTGGGATTCGTTTCCCCGATATATTTCTAGTTACAATCCTTTCTAGAAAGTTATCGAGTACTTATAGGTGTGAAGGTTACCAGCATCCCTTAGTGAAAGTGTTTCAATAGAATGTACTGAGTTCAAACTTGGTACACCCAGGTTGTCAGTTCGTGTCGTAAACCAGTTAGCCACCGTCACTTCTCCCGGCAACGACGACGATGGTGCTTTTCAAAAGTACATCTGCTGTAAAAAATATAATTCCTGCATTTCTCGAGTCATTTTGCGTGACTATCGCATTACAATTCTTACCTACATTTTGTGTGCTTTTTATACTTCTTCCCGTTATCATACGAAACTTTGTCCCAGCTAGAGCGCCGTTCTTTAGTAGTTCTATTCTGGAGCATCCTTCATCGTTATCGACAAGACCAAAAGGCAACCGTGTTCTGCTTTCTGAGCTTTTTTTTTTTTTCTGAAATCTTTGCCGAAAAGCTATACTTACGCCATGTAAAAAAAAAAAAAAAAGAATACGCCTGAAGGTCAGATTCATGCTAGATTCTTTAGTTGCCATGTTAAATGCCAATAAAGTTTTATTCGATGTGTCCTATTGACCTGATTTGTCAAAGGAGACAATAAAGATGAAAAGAAAAAAAGAAGAAAAAAAGGCCGCGTGCTGCTGCTGCTGCTGCTGCTGGAATGTTCTGGGGTGAACGCTTCTTTTCTTTGCTGGCTTCAGTTTTTTAGGAGAGAAAAAATACAGCAAATAACGTAATAAAAATATAAATTAATTTTTATGTACTTTCTCTTTCTATTGAAGGTGTATAACACGTATCATGATACATACATACATACATACATACATACATACATACATGCATAAGATTGTTGATTTTATTTATTTTTTTATTAGCAATTCTGTGGTATTTTTTCTTCTTTCTACTTGCCTCCTGACATTAAGAGAGAAGTTATCTGTCCTTTGTTTACATTTTAGTCGCCCCCCCATTTTGGGACGTAATAATTAATTTATTATTTAAATATTTTTATTTAAATATTATTACGTACAAAAAAATAAGTTATCCATAGACATGTATATTTCGAACCATCACTTCTCATCAGTATGGCTAGATCCTTGTCAACAAAGTTTAGCCATACTGATGAGAAGTGATGCTTCGAAACATGCATGTCTATGGATAACTTACTTTTTTGCACGTAATAATATTTAAATAAAAATATTTGTGACCCCCAAAAAACAAAAAACATAGAAAGTATATCTAGAACATATGCTGTAGAACAGAGAAAAAAAAAGGCCAAAGACCCTAGTGTTTTGATGTGATGTTTTGAATATAATAAACTAGTTATGACCAAAGTTTTATTTCATTCGGACAAAACACTAAGAAACGGGGCATAATTATAGTTGGGGCCCGTTTTGTTTGGGTCACCCTATATATATATATATATATATATATATATATATATATATATATATATATATATAATGTACTAGCAAAAGTACCCATCGTTGACTGGGTTCAAAAACAGCCTACAGAAAATGGACTCTGATTTATGAAAGTATGATAGGTTATGAAAAGGAAGGGTTGTAAATTTGGGGGTATCAAAACCAAAGCAAAATATGATGAAAATAAAAATAAAATAGATAAACCTCATAATTTATTATACCATACCTGTTCACACTGAAACACTTATCACAATATTCTGTGGATCTATATTAAAAAATCTTGTTAAACTTTTTGACATACTTCCATTCAATGGATGTTAGGTGCGAACGAACACCCCATAATTTTATTGTGCCATATTTCTTCAAACTGAAACATAATTATCAAAGTATACTTACGCAGATAGATATGAAAAGTCTTCATTAAAGTTTGTGCCTATTTCCATTCCATGGAGGCCAGGCGCGAACGCACACCCCACGATTTTATTATACCATCCCTATTTAAGTTAAAACATACTTATCAAAGTATTCTTATGTACGTATATATACAAAACACCTGTAAACATTTTTTTTTATTTTTAAATTTTTTATTTCCATACTTTGTGGATCAGGCGCGAACGCAGACCTCACAATTTTAATGAACCACCATTCTGCCAGATCAAACATACCTATTCCTGTGTCTCGATACATCTTCTATCATTATATGTGATCAGTTTTTTTTTAAATAATCAACCATATAGGAGCCTATTCGTGATCAGACACACACACACACACACACACACACATTCAGCTTTATATATATATATATATATATATATATATATATATATATATATTCACGTTGATAGACCGGTTCATATATATATATATATATATATATATATATATATATATATATATATATATATATAAGTAGGTTGTAGTTTGCTTGAAGCATTGTTGAAGAAAATTATAAGGTAAAATTAAAAGCCAAGAACAATGCGAGATTTTTTTTTTTATATAGAGTAAAATTAAATGCAAACAAAAGAAATAAAGTTCTTTTTTTTGTTGTTTGTTTTTTCTTTTTCACACAAATTTTAACTCTAAACAACAGTAATTTTTTTTTTCTGTTGTATTCAATGGTGATATAAATCTCAATATATTTCAGACTTATTAGTCCATTTTCAAGAGAAGACAGCGGAAGAGTGTTCAAAATTGGAAAAGTAGCCGCCGAGTTTGCCACGTGATACCGCGAAATATAGAACAAAAAATGACGTTAGGAGAACGTTAAAATAAATCAGTTGATGTTTGAAATACTTGTTGCGTTTGTGAATCAAGGGAGATGACTATTCAAGCAAGGTTTTTTTTTTTTGTTTTTTTTATAATTATTGTTTTTCTTATGTTTTAAACTTATATTATAAAAGCGGAGCTCAATTCCAGTCTATTGTTTAGTGTGGGAGTATTTTTTGAAATAATTAAAGATTCGAGGATACGAAGTTGACCTACGTTTCTTGAAGAAGCAAGAATGTTGATGTGAAAATCTGGTTCTGAATTAATGCAAGTGCGAATATGTTTATAGAACGACGAAGCAGTAGTGTTTAAGTGCTCTTTAATGCGGTGATGAAGCAATCTGGTAGTGCTTCCGATGTAAGATGCACTGCATTTAGCGCATTGTAGGTCGTAAACAACGTGGTTCTTAAAGCATAAACCTGTGTGTGATATTGGGCAATTAGAGAGTGAACAAGGGGAAGGTGTATGCGATGGATGTTTTCGGTTGAGCTGTTGTCTTAAAGTAGATCCAGTGTGGATGAGTTGAATGTTGAGCCCCTCGCTGCGGCTGGCTTTTCGGATTGAAGATGAGATTTTGTCACTGAGGAAGGGTAGTTTTAGAAAACAATTGTTAGAGAAGGGTCGGGTGTTGCGTTTTTTCTTTTTAAGTGAGGATAGGATCGTATTAGGGTAGCCGTTTAGTGAGAGGGTCTGTAGGAAATTGTTAGTGTGTGTATGTTTGTCGGAGATGTTAGTGCATTTGTCTTGTATGCGTGAGATTTCGGCATGTGCGTAGTTTAGTTTGTCCTTGAGAGGTAGCGCAGATTTGAAATGTACGAAGAGGCGTTTGCTGGCGGGTTTTCTGTAGAATTCAGTGCATATGGCACCATTTTTTTTTATTTGTATTTTAAAATCAAGTAGAGAAAGGGATTCCGAAGAGTCTGGGTGTTCTATAGTAAATTTTAAGTTTGGGTCGGCGTTATTGAATTTGTGGAAAATGTTAATAGCTTCTTCGCGGGAGTATGTGATAATTAAAATGTCATCGATATATCTAGTAAAAAGGAGATAAGAATAGCAGGTACTAAGGGTGTGTCTTTCGAGTTTGTCCATATAAGCAATGGCAAGAATACCGGATAGACTGGAGCCCATGGGTAGTCCAGATACTTGTTTGAACGTGTTTTGTAGGAAAGTAAAGTAAGTGTTGTCTACTATAGTACGGAGGAGTTGTAAGAGATCTCCTGGAGTAATTCCGAAGCATTGTGGGTTTTTAGATGCTATAATGTCTGCCATGAGATTAATGGCTGGATGTGCAGGAATGGAGGTGTATAAAGAAACGACGTCTAGGCTAAATGGGTATCTGTATAGTTTGAGTAGATGGTGTGGTAGATCGTTGAGTCTGTTAATTACTTGGTTGGAACTACTAACATGGGCTGGGAAGGTAGAGAGTAGAGGTTTAAGTAGGCGGGATATTAACCAAGAGATTTTATAAAGGGGACCGTTAACGCTTGAAACAATGGGTCTGATCTGTGTGTGTGTGCTATTTTTGTGGGTTTTAATAAGGTGATAAAAGGTAGGTAATTTGCTGTATTTAGTAATAAAATTTAGTCTGTGTTGTTTTGGGAGATTTCTTTTGAAACAAATTTGAGACCATGTCTTGTTAATGTTGTTCTCAATACGAGCAGCAGTGATATTATGTGCTGGGGTGTAAAGGTCGGTATTGGAAAGATGCTCTATAGCAAGGTTGTTATAAGATTCCTGTGATATAACGCAAAATTCTCTGCCCTTATCAGAGGGTAAGTAAACTAAATCTTTGTCTTTAAGGGATTTAAGGGTGAGGTATTGGTTCCTGGTAAGATTGGGGGTAATATGGTGTTGTTCGCGTTCAAGTATTCTGAGGATTTTATCCTTTAACCTTGAAAGTTTTAGATCTAGTGGAATATTATTAGGAGGTGGGTATAAAGGGTGATCAAGCTGAAAAACAGGAAAAGAGGTGTTGTGATTACCTGAGAGGTTGAGGGGGGTGTCCTTGTTATCGTGCGGGGCAAAAGCGTGCAGCCATTTAAGGTGGTAAGCAGTTCTGCAGAACTGCGTTTCTATGTTGAGTTTAGCTTTATCCGTCAGTTTCATTGTGGTGATAAACTTAGGGCCAAGTGAAAGGAGATCCGTTTCAGTTGTGGAAAGAGAGTTAGTGAGGTCAGTTACGAGAAGATGATCTTTAAGGGACTTGTCGGTGGAAGAATCCTGTGAATTATGTATGTGTCTATTGTAGACCGGTTTATTAGTTTTCTGTTTCAGCCAAGTAAATTTGCGTATGAGACGTTTCTGTTCATTGTTGAAGCTGGAATGGTATGCGCGGTCGATCAGAGATTGGATG
>NC_136486.1:31087633-31157633 GCF_053919585.1 Euprymna scolopes
CTAAAAATTGACAGAGTTATTGCGTAGGGAAATGTACACACACACACACACACACACACGTTCTTTAGTTTTTTTTTTTCATAGGAGGAAGGGATTCTAAGCAAGAACCTAAATCTTTTATACGCTACCTGTCTAGGTTTACTTATATTTTTCAGAACAGGTGCTATACTTTTATCCTAGCTCAAAGAATAGGGAAGTTCATTTTAGAATAAGTATAAGTTTCAGATTTGACAGGACGGCGATATCAGATGACAATTTTTTAAATAATGATTTTTACATTGCACTTTTTTAAAAATATAGTGTAGTTGCGGATAACGTACGTACGAACATTTAACTGTCCTTCCTAATCTGTGTTTTTCCTTTACTATTATAAGTTGGATCATATTGTTGTAATACAAGTTCCTTATTTAATACTTATTCATGTGAATATCTTTGCATATTGTCGCATTTCAGTACAGTCTTTATATATCCTTTACCCAATAAACACCTCTCCACCTGCTGCAAGACAATCCTGTTTTTTTTGTTGTTTTGTTTGATTTTAAGATGAAACCATTTCCGTTTCTTTTAATCGAATAAAATTGCTTGTTTTCTATTTATTTATTATTTTTATTCCGATCATCTTCTTTTAGTAGTTTTTGTTTTCCATTTGTTTCTTTTTCTTTTCTCATGGCCGTGTCTTTATGCTACTTCGCGGTTCCCCACGAAACAACAAATGGCTGACTAAGCCATAAAACACCTTTCTTATTACAATGACCCTCGTGACCACAACACAGTAGAATATTCTTGTGGACACACCCAGCTCGTATTTAACTGCCGCATAGGCGTGTGTGGGTCCTTTGTTAGACGTGTTGTGTACACATGACAATGTAGACAAGGCAATTAAAGCTCTTCCTGTGGGAAATGGGGGTGGTTGGGGACGGGGGAGGGGCGGAATCAGGTAACTTTTTTCTTTTAAGAAAAAGTAGATTAAAGGAAATAAATAAGAATTTATAAAAATCGTGACCGAAACCTTCTGTTTTATGGAACATTTGTTCTTCATATTTAAAATGGAATATGCTGATAGTCGTCATTCTCAACGATGGTCACTGGCGTAGCTAGACTAAACGTCACTCGTGGCGGTCCGCTCAAATTTCACCCCACTGACTCCCACTTCACCCTGTGCTCAATGGTATGGTTTGCTATCTTAAATTTTCATACATGCTCTACTTACTTCCTGACCGGTACATGTACAATCAAAGACAAAATGAAATACGGAAAAAAAAAAAATCAGTTCAAACGCAACTGTTCATAATATCACAATAATAATAAACTTATTTACTAGTATGAAAACCTTCTTTAGGAAGAACAACATAAGTATATACTATGACGAGTCAATTAATAAATAGATGAAAAAATAAATTAATTAATTGCTGTTATGAAGAAGAAAAGGGGGGATTAGAAATGCAGTCGAATAGAAACACTGAAAAAGAAAAAAGGAAACATCAGTGAGAAAAGAAGTAAGACGCTTATAAAAAATAGAAGAAAAACAAACGAAACAGTGAATTAACGATCTTTTTATTTTATATTTAAATCTACACTAGATAACAAAATATGCAGTGTTGTTACCGCGATTTTTCTGAAGCTTTACGAGCGTTTCCAGGCAGATTTCGAGAAGAACCAGGATATACCGAGACGCTCAACTAATCGAATTCAAGTTAGCAAACGCTAAGAAATTTAAATGATTTTTTTATTCAATTATTATTTGGGGGGAGGGGGGCAAAATTCACACTTAAAGTTCTTTTTTACCAAAGTATCCAGATAATTAAGTTGGTCCTGGATATGACCTTAAACTATATCCAGTGGTGAGGCCCCAACTTGCGGGCTTTAGGGAGTGTGGAGCCACCCTTTAATTGCTATTGCTCCCAGGTCCACTCTGACCCAAAGTGGTAATACCTGTTAGGGTCCCAACTATGGGTTAAATAGAAACTGACTTGAAAACAACAAATATATTCTATTAAAAAAATCGTTCTTCAAAATCTTTGGATTCGGCATTAAATAACCTGAAAAGGGTTGATATGCCGTAAAACAAAAACAACCAACCAACCAACCAGATAATTAAGATAATGAATCTATAAATTTCGTTAACCCTACTACACCCGCGATAACGAACCACGTCGAGAGAATGTGGAGGGAAGCAAAGCAAAGAAACAAAATCGAATGCGGGACCAACGAGGAATTATCAGAAAGCTATCTGACAGAGTTCATGTGGAGACAGAAATGCAAAAATCCTTTTGCCTGCATAATGAACTAGGTAGCTCAATATAACCTCAGCTTCCTTCCACTTTCTCTACGTTCTCTTTTCTATCTTTGCGGTTATCGTCTGCTCTTGCTGCAACAGAAATTTTGCCAACCACCCTACCCTCTACATTGAAAAAATAAAAACCAACCAAACAAAAAAAACAAAAAAAAACATAAACATGACCACTAACCATCGGCAAAAAATTAATAACTAACAAGAAAAAATCATAACAATGTCCTCACTCGCAAAAAAACAACATTGGCTCCCAAACAACAATAAATAGATAAAAAAATTTAAATAATAGGTTTCATAAAAAGACATTTTTTTTCATATCTTCTTTACATTCTTTTACTTCGTTTTCGTTTTCTCGTTAAAATAAAAGTTTGACATTACCAATAGTGTTTTACTTATTTTCTCGTTAACTATCATCCAAGCTTCAGCCTCTGTCCCATCGACGTAATGTAGCACTCTTTTGCCTGTTCTACAAGTACTTTAACGGTGTATGTTCCGACGAGCTGCAAGCACTTGTACCCCCTCTACGTAAAACCCCCCGAAAAACCCGACAAGCAGTAAATCCCACCCCTTCACAGTAGAGATCCCTAGATGTAAGAGAGCCTTCTACTCTAGTAGTTTCTTCCCCACGACCGCTAGACTTTGGAACTCCCTGCCATGTTCCTGCTTCCCCAACTGTACTGACATGCAGAAGTTCAAGTGTAACGTGAACCGACATCTTGCGCCCAACTCTCCAACTAGTACCCCTGTAGCCTGTGTCCCTAATAGTAGCCCCCTACATCAAAGTGGCAATGTGCCTTGTTTGGGGTGAAAATGTAAAAAAAAAAAGAAAAAAAAAACTATTTTGCGTTATTTGAGGTTTTAATCTTCATCGCGTTTCTGCATCATCATATACCGATTCTTCCCGATATTTGCTCAGAAGCCCTCAAAACTTCGGAAAAATCGTATTAACAAAACTGCATATGTATTGTGAAAGTTTTAAGTTATTTTACAATTCTGTTTCATCATATCTAATTTGAAATAGACATGTGTAAAAAAAATTTCGTTTCTTCCATTTTCATTTTGCTTGGTAGTTGTATTTATATAAGACAAAAAATAAATAGACAAGAGTGTTACAAAGCTGGGACAAAACAAATCCCAACAAATATTTTTGTTATTAAATATTGTAATATTTCATAAAACGCTAAAATATTAACAAACATTACATAAAACGCTAAAATATTAACAAACATTACATAAAACGCTAAAATATTAACAAACATTACATAAAACGCTAAAATATTAACAAACATTACATAAAACGCTAAAATATTAACAAACATTACATAAAACGCTAAAATATTAACAAAAATTACATAAAACGCTAAAATATTAACAAAAATTACATAAAACGCTAAAATATTAACAAACATTGCATAAAACGCTAAAATATTAACAAAAATTACATAAAACGCTAAAATATTAACAAACATTACATAAAACGCTAAAATATTAACAAACATTACATAAAACTCTAAAATATTAACAAACGTTACATAAAACTCTAAAATATTAACAAACATTACATAAAACGCTAAAATATTAACAAACATTACATAAAACGCTAAAATATTAACAAACATTACATAAAACGCTAAAATATTAACAAACATTACATAAAACGCTAAAATATTAACAAACATTACATAAAACGCTAAAATATTAACAAACATTACATAAAACTCTAAAATATTAACAAAAATTACATAAAACTCTAAAATATTAACAAACATTGCATAAAACGCTAAAATATTAACAGACATTACATAAAACGCTAAAATATTAACAAACATTACATAAAACGCTAAAATATTAACAAACATTACATAAAACGCTAAAATATTAACAAACATTACATAAAACGCTAAAATATTAACAAACATTACATAAAATGCTAAAATATTAACAAACATTACATAAAATGCTAAAATATTAACAAACATTACATAAAACGCTAAAATATTAACAGACATTACATAAAACGCTAAAATATTAACAAACATTACATAAAACGCTAAAATATTAACAAACATTACATAAAACGCTAAAATATTAACAAACATTACATAAAACGCTAAAATATTAACAAACATTACATAAAACGCTAAAATATTAACAAACATTACATAAAACGCTACAGCCCATCGTACTTTGATCTTTAGAACAAATGTTCACGTTCCGAATATTTAAATGCAAAACATAGCAATTCACAAAAAGAATATACGTTCGATATTATTACCCTATATTGATTGTTTTCTTTGCGTCAAACTCGTCAATAACATTGTCAAAATTTACTTGTTTTGTAAGTTCATTTTCAATAGACAGGACAGCCAGATCCGACAATCTCGACTTGCTCATGGTTGACCGGAGGTAATTTTTTATAAATTTCATTTTGGAAAAACTTCTCTCACACGATATCACAGAAACATATTGTCAGAAGAAATTTTAGAGCCAGCGTAAGATATGGCAACGATTCAACAGAGTCCCACTTTATGACAAGTTTATTTAAGTTGCTTGTAGGTGTCGCCTTAAACGTGGATTCCCACACACAGGTCTTCTTTAGATAGCTCATAACACAGAGCTGTGGCTTGGAAACAGACAACTGTATTCCTCCTTCGCGGGCACAAATAATATTATCTGGCAGAACGGCAGAAAAGGGTCAACAAAATGTCATTTACTGCTTGTACTCTGGTATCCAACTCGATATGGAAATGACCCAGACACTCTAACATTGCTTTCTTAGTCTCCTACTGCAATGACAATCCATCATCTCTTGCCTCCTCTCCTGAAATTTTGTTCTTCTGATTCTCCTCTCTGTAGAGATATCAAGTTATTCACATTTTGCAAGTGATTGCTGGACGGAATTGTCAACAACATTCATACGCTGCTCTTCCAAAAAGACCATGAGAGCACTTAGTTTGGTAGCAACCATGTCCAGGGTAATACTTGGTGTTTGTATGCACTTCTGATATACGTTTACGTCTTGTATAACGTTACTCCAGAATAACAAGAAAGCAATCAAAGAAAAGTCGCATATGCTGGTAACAGATTGTGCGCAGCGCCTCTTGTCTTGTCGCTTTCTTCGACATCACACAGAGCTTCAATAACTTTCACAAACTGGTTAAATCTCTGTATCACCGGCTTCACTGCATCATCATGTGCACTCCAGCGAGTTGTGGATAATCTCTTCACTGTAAGACCTGTGTACTTTACTAACACATCTCAGCGATGGGTCAACAGAGAAAAAAAAAAGTGTACAATGCCTCAAGACTGCACAAAAAATGTTACACAAGAAGGATTGTTAGAAAACGAATGTTTCCCACAAAGGTTCAAAGAATGATTAGAACAACGTACAAAAACGGCTCTTGGATTAATGTCCTTGGTCTGTTTTTGCACAACACCATGGATTCTGGCCATTCTTACAACATTATCGTACCCTTGACCGTAAGAGAACTTAATATCTAGTCCTTCGTTTTCTAATTTCTCGAGGATCTCGTAAGTCAATGCAGTAGCTGTTTTACTTTTCAAATGTAAAAATCCCGAGAATGACTCACGCACTTCACCTACACCATCACTGATATGTACATATCTAATTATTGTTGACATTTGATCTGCATACGAAATGTCTGATGTGTTATCAAAAAGTATACCAAAGTATTTTGAATTCTTGATGTCAGCAACGAGCTTTCCAATCAAATGTTTTGCCAAAAGAGAAATAAACTCGTTTCGTATTTCAGGCGACATGTATGAATATATTGCCTGACTGTCCGCGCTTTGCTGGAGGCTGAACAGATGCTCCTTTAACACTACATTATAGTGAGATAACAATTCGACACGTTCCAAGAAGTTACCTTGGTTTATATAATATTAGTTATTTCATTTTATTATTAACATATAACAAGGACAGAGTAGTTAAACATTAAAACACAAAATTATATTATCAGCAATCGAGTTGTTTTTTGTTGCTAGGCTATACAGTAAACTTGTTGATTTCGTTTCGCAAAAATTGCGCTCCGTTCCATTTTTAACATCCGTTCACGGCGCCGCTATCTTCCCGACGACTCTTCTCAAGATTGCCATATATATATATGTGTGTGTGTGTGTGTGTGTGTGTGTGTGTGTGTGTGTGTGGCAATGTTACCAAAAGTCGTACGGAAAATGACGGCTGCAAACGGATGTAAAAAATGGAACGGAACGCAAATCTTAGAGAAACGAAATTAGCAAGTCGACTGTACAGACGAGCAAGAAAAAAACCCTACTCGACTGCAGATAACAACAACGAATAATTCTTTTAATTGTTGACTAATCTCTACTTATAATGAAATGAAATAACTACAGTTTATTTTATTCAACTAGACTGTAGTTTCATATAACATTCTAATAAACAAAAGATACCGTAAAAATTGAATTTCATCGTCCTTTCTCTGTATAATTAATTACCAAAACAAAACCATGAAAGGAAAAATAAAACAAAAACAATGAAATGAAATAACTAAAAAATAATGTAATCCACCGGATTGGCAAACGAAGCAATTTTAATGTGTGTGTGTGTGTGTGTGTGTGTTTTTTATTTAAAAAAAAGTAATGTGAAAAAAATGCTAGGCTGTACACTCGCTAATTTCGTTTTGCTAAAATTTGTGTTCCGTTCCTTTTTTTACATCCTTTCGTGGCCACCGTATTGCGTACAATCTGTGTTTGCACACACACACACACACACACACACACGCATACGCACGCATACGCACACGGCACACACATATTACTTTAACGAACACCGAAACAAAAATCAGTCGTGGTGGAACTTGGGTAGAGCCATAATATATGTGGGCTACTCAATATGAATTTAGAGCTGACGTACACAAGAGAGATCCCTATAGCGAAATACTCATCGGATCCGATGTTGTACGCAGTTCGATTGAGGGAGTAATCATTATTTTTACAAGCAAAGAATTTTTGCGTGTGTGGCCTAATTTATTTTTATTTATTTATTTTGCCTTGAACTTTGAGCTTTTTCGGATTTTGTTATGTTTTTTTTTTAGGGATATTTTTTATTTTGGCTTGAACTTTGCGCTTTGCAAATTATTTTGTTATTATGAGATTTTTTCTGCTTTTTTTTTTGCGGATATATTTTTGCGGGGGCGGAGATTATAGTTATAGGTAATTATAAACAGGAAAATTGGTGCAAGTCCAAATTAGCACTTGTGGCGATAAACAAAAATAAACAAAACGCTTTAGCGTGTACCTACCTCTCACGGAATGTCGGCTTCATAAGTACATGACTACCTTTTATTTTCTTGGATAAAATAAAAACTACTCGACAAGAACACTACTATTTTTGTTTTAATAATTATTTTTTTATTCAAAAATTAAAAAAAATAAAAATTTCAATTGTTCAAAACCTATTTTTTCCCAAAGCTTAAAACAATAATAAGAAAAGAATCCGCAAAGTTCAAGCCAACTTGAAATTTTTATTTTTTATATAAAAAAAATTATTATTATAACAAATACAGTAGTTTTTTGTTTTATTTTCTTTAAATAAGGACGTTATTATTTAGAAAGTTATTCGTAACATGGGGACAGGAGGGTGTTCTGTACCTATTCTGTACTTTTACCGAACAATTTAGTAAAAACGTGTATCGTAAAACTTTAATTAAACTTGAAAAATCTATTTAAAAATAGCGCGGATCAAAAAAGTGCACTAGCACCAAATAACATTTCACTGTGTTTCGATAAGCGTTTTGTTTATTTTTGTTTATCGCCACAAGTGCTAATCTGGACTTGCACCAATTTTCCTGTTAATAATTACCTATAACTATAATCTCCGGTTTAAAAAAAAAAAAATAAAACTATCCATAAAAAAAACAAAAAAGCAGAAAAAATCATATAATAATAAAATAATTCGCGAAGTTCAAGCCAAAATAAAAAATATCAACCCCACCCTCCCCAAAAAAAGACAATTCGAAAAAGCGCAAAGTTCAAGCCAAAATAAAAAAATATCCATAAAAAAAAATAATAAAAAAATAAAAAAATACGAACAAACTAAATAAAAAAAAAGTCATAATAAATAAGAAAAACTAGGCACTCTCTAAGTCGAACTGCATACAATATCGGAGCCGATGCGTATTTCACTAGAGGAGTTCCCTCGTGTACGTCCGCCGAATTTATTTACATCACACTTGAATTCATGAAACACATTTCGACTGTCTTTAAAATAGTTTTAAAAATATACACTTACATTTTAATATTGGAAAATTTATACTGTCCTTTTTTTCTGTCTTGTTAGTCGCTGAGAAATGTGAAAACTAAATTGTCAAACGATATGAAAATAATTGCCATCAGTACTCTGGGATTTGTTGCCTTATATTTCCATGTACAGACTCATAAACTGAAACTAACGAAGAAATGTCGGCAAAAAATGTTTTTGCTTGGAGGTTTAACAAACTTTGAATTCACTAATTCCTTTAATGTCCACTTTACTTGACGCCAACACTTTGAAATTAGAAGAATTTTTCACACTTTTTTACCATTGGTTTGCTAATGCTGGATATATATATATATATATATATATATATATATATATATATATATATATATATATATATATATATATGCACACACACATATATATATAGATATATATATATATATATATATATGCACACACACATATATATATATATATATATATATGCACACACACATATATATATACACATTTATATATATACATGTATATATATGCACACATTTATCTATATATACATATATATATATACGTTTATACATATATGACGATAATGATTGCAACGTCTTGTCAGACGAGCGCCACTCCCTCGGACACTTAAAGTCCATAAGCCCAAAAATGACTTCCATCGCCACAGGACCATTTTATAGACAAATGCCCGAGGGATTATCTGTACATAGATGTTGTTACAGAGTCTTAGCTTTGTACGACAGCTAAGTCTCTCTCTTGGTTCAAAATGTTGAGATCCAGCAACAAGCAAGAGCAAGATAGCCAGCAACAAGTTAAACTGCAGACCAGCTTAATGCGGGTACTGGTATCCCATTTTATAGTTTTTTAAATCAGAGATTTGCTTCTCCTAGAAAGGTTGGCTTCACCACGACTTACAGAAGTCCACTCCACCCCAACACACACATACATACACATAAACACACGGTGCTAGTTGACTGTTGACCCCGAAAAAGGGCTCATTCGCCCTTTGGAGAGTCTTGTTTTTTATCCTTCAGGGAAACTAGCCACCCTCCTCACCAAACAAGTCTGGTGGGGGAACCAGTTTAGTCGCCGGTAACCCGAGCATGAGGCACGTAGTACTGGGTTACATGGTACCAGTAGCATATAACAGGACCTGACATATATGTACATATATTGTGTTGTTGTATCATAAAGGGGATCGTGTGTGATATATCTAATCAGAGTTAACGTCGTGTGATCGTCTAGTTGTTCTGTCTAGTTGTTCATATGCCGTTGTGTGTGTGTGTGTGTGTGGTACATGTATTTTAGACATACCTTCCTGCGTCGTGGATGTTGGTCTACCTGGAATCATCTCGTGTCTTGGAAAGGAAACTGGCACCTGTTGGACGAAGATTCATTTCACTCCAAGACAAGGAATTGGTTTTATAGTTTATTTCACTTTCCAGATATCTTGCAGAAGGATGGAAAGTGAATCTCTGGCTTGCCTGGTTTCTCTTGGTCTCGTTTCTACACACGTCAGCGCCTCCCCCCACAGTGAAGGGGATGTGACGTCTGTGAAGCCGTCCGTCGCCTTCTCTGTCCACACCAAATCTCCACTATCAGCTAACCTGATCACGTGACTCACACGCAATCCGATCAGCTGACCCTGACTTCGGGTCAACGTGTCTACAATATAATTTACACATCTCCCTCTCTCTCTCTCCATTCTATAACACACACACACACACACATATATATATATATATATACATATACCTTAAATACATACGTATATACATATATCTACATATACATACACATATACACATATATATACACATATTTATACATATATACAAATATACATGCATATATATATCTATATAGGTATCTATCTATATATCTATCTAGCTGTCTATCTATGTATCCATCTATGTATATTTATATATATATATATATATATATATATATATATATATACATATATATTATCCTTTCTTTCTAAGTTTATTTTCACAGTTAAAAAATGAAATGAATGTTATAAATAACTTCAAAAGTACAGTGTTTAGATTTTTCAATAAAAATCTGAAAAAGATTGTTCAATGACTAATTAATCTTATTTCAGATTTTGTAATATTCTAAAAAAGATTTTTTTAAACTAAAACTTAAAAATTACATATATAATAACTAAATTCTATTTCCGACTATTCTCGCACCTTAGCCTGGCTGAAAAATTGGGTGGGAGCAATTTTACTAAATATGCCCAAATAAAAGAAGTGTTTAGTATCGTATATACTCCGCAACATTTTCGGTAAACGCTAAAATGTTTATATTTTTACTCGATCAAATGTGTGTTAATGCAAGTCTGTTATAATTCGTCAAGATGATAAAAAGTTCAGAAATTCATCAGCAAGATTGAACACTTCCGTCGATGTTCCCAATTCCACTAGATAATTGACTACTCTACCAGTCGTTGATTTATATATTTTTTATTCAGCAAAGCACATTTCACAAAACAAAAGTTAGGCACAAGGCCAATCAAAAAATTGAAGAGGGGGGGGGTTAAAACAAGCAGATCGATCTCTAAATCGGGGTCAAAGAAAAAATTAGATGACGGAGTTAGTGGGTGTATATAATGTTGCTTCAAGATGAGATGAATTAAGGGTTTCCTATCGGGAATGGAGAGAGGCATTCACTCAGCTAGTTAAGAACTAGGTGTGTCAGAAACTGACCATACGAATGCCGTGAAAAAATATTGAATAGTTCGACCCTCTGTCTTTCCAAGCTTATAACTACTCGAAAAATGTAATTCAAGCCCTAATTTTATTTTCAATTAAAGGAGCAAGGACCAAGGTTTCATTAAAAAAACAAAAAAAACAAAAAACAACGTGGTTTAAAAAAAAGATTTTAAACTTCGGACTTTACAGGTAAATTTCTAAAAAAAACACTTCTTTTTTGTTTTAAATTTGAATATATTATTTATTGATCTTTTATCTTCAATTTGTGATATAATAAAACTTTGGTGAGTAAATTAATTATTTACTTTTTAATAGACATTTCAAAATGGGGGGGGCGTGAATTTGAAAAAAAACGTTTGTCTAAAATATCATATTCGGTTTTTTGGAAAGAGCATAAAATTTCACATTGACCCTAAAAATATCGTAAAAATTGAATCAATAGAAAAATTTGGATAGATTTTTTAAATTGAAAAATTGAAAAATACTTAACTTGTAAAATTCAATTGATTTCATTATTGTTTTTTTTTTTTTTAATGAAAAATAATATTTCTATTACATTTTATACAACTTTAATAGTTTATTTTGGAAGTATAATCCATAAAGAAAATATACAACACACTTTTCAAAGAGAAATTACGAGGTTTTTATATTTTATTCGAAGTTTCGTGTTAGGGGTGTCAAAAATTCCCCCAAAATTCTGATAAATCTAGCTAAGAACCTAATTTAAACACAGGGCATACCTTAAGGGGTCTGGAGTCCAACAGGAACTGGAACCGTGGGCGCTATGCTAAGGTGGGGAACTCCAACTTGGCACCTCTTCGTACACACAGGCTCCCTATTCTGACCCATCATCTGTCACAGGCTGCGGGATGTAATCTTTTCCTATCACATCTAATCTTGACCTTCAGCTGATGCTTGACGAACGTGTAGATCTTAAAAAACAGCCTCACTCATCATCACACATGATTTCAACAACTGGCGTAGCGCGACACTGCATTCACCTCAAAGTTTACTCACCAACCCAGATAACATCTAGGTATCCACTTATTCTCTTTACTCTTCTTTTGATTAGTTGAATGTTTTAGACTTGCATTAAGCTTTTCACAAATATCTTGCTACTAACACACATCTTGCTATAGATAGAGGGACCCCAAATATAACGAACTTTATCATTGGAAGGAGTTCAACGCAATTTTGTTTTACCTATTTGCTTTCAAGTTTATATGTCTATCTTGTATATTTTAATTTATATAAAATCTTATATCTACTTTTCCTATTCTCTTTTCTTCCGTATTTAAATAGCATTGGTGATAAATTATATCTTCAAGGTCTTACATGTAATGCGGTTCTCATTTGAATACCCCAGATTTTGTTACTTCTTAGGGATATGTATTTACGTATAAGTTTATTTATTGGAAAACGAAATAAGATACGATCCAGCAAGATTTAGAAACAAAACTCTGGCTTTATAAACAAAAAGAAAGATGGCTGCCTGCTTGTTGAAAATCATGTGCGAAATTCTTATTCGCCTAACCTTAAAGTAAACTGTTTGAATGTATTATCTCCATCTCAGATGAATCTCGGTTAATTGTATAATCCAGAGTCACATCTGTTTCTAAGATGAAACAGTTGCGAGATAAAATGAAAATACATTTGGAACAGTTTAAAATCGTCAGAATACGGAATAATTTGTCTCTACTCTAGAAACTTCTTCTTGATTGGTTGTTTTGTTTTACGGCCTATCAACCCTTTTCAGGTTATTTAATGCTGAATCCAGTGATTTGGAAGAAAAGTTTTGGTCAGAGTGGACCTGGGAGCAATGGCAATTAAAGGGTGGTTCCACACTCCTCAAAGCCCACAAGTTGGGGCCTCACCATCGGATATAGTTTAAGGTCATATCCAGGACCAAACGTCTTCTTGGATGAATCAAAACACTGACATGTTTTTATTAAAATCCGGAAAATCTGTTGAGCTAAGTTTACCTTAGTAGAAATTTGATAACGTAATCAAATCATTGATTTTATCATATATATATATATATATATATATATATATATATATATATATATATATATATATATATATATATATATGGAGTGCGTCTGTTTATGGAAAGAATATGCTTATTCAATTATATTTTATCTTTTGTGCATCAATAAATTTTTGTTTGAGCCGAGATATTTTCATCTGAATTTAAAAGTTAAAAACCCGCAATAACTTTTTTGTTAACCTGATATATATATATATATGTGTGTGTGTGTGTGTGTGTGTAACTCTGTGGACCGTTCAGGCATTCTTGCTTTCTGGCTTTAATCTGCTGCAATGATCGGGCGATCCCCCTTTTAAACAAGAATGACAGGTGAATTTATGAATAGGAAAACTCGTCACCGGAAAACTCGTCCCCTTTCGCTAAGTAGTAAAACTGGTCCCTTATTGAATAAATATCGATTGAAAACACATTTTATGACCGTTCTTGAAGAAGAAATTGTCTTTAAAAGAGAATGCACATCCCATAATGTTTTTAAAAAAATGTTTTTACTTGTTTACTGTTGTTTTAAAAAAATTAAATTAATTTTTCTAAGTTTTCGTTTTCTACTTAGCTTTGAAAGTTTTTGGTGTTTCAACTTATTTTAAAGAGTTTATTTAGATAAAAAAAAGACAAGTAATGTCGAGTGTTACTTTTGAACAAAAAATTTCCAACATAATAGGATAACGTCTTAGGAGTCTCGATAATCGCCCAGAAATAGTAAATTAAAGAAAATACTGAGGTAGATATAGTTTAACACGAGCCTCCACCCCCTCGAAAAGAAAATAAATTTGTATATTTTTAAGTAATGTCTAAGATCACTGCTCGAGGAAAAAAATTCAGCTACCGGAAGTGGATACGGTTGATTATGTAACGAAACGGAACTGGAGACACGAAACCATATATGGAAACACGGAACTGGAAACACGAAACCATATATTAATAAAAAAATACTTCAGTTTTTAACATTTCTTGTGTTATTACGAAACAAACAAACAAAAAAGAAAACACTTCTTGTATTATCAAATAATAAAACAAATATTTTATTTAGAAAAATTGGTACTTTACGGGGAATGTGGACTCTGCATGAACGGTGTTTTTATTTAATGATTGCTCCCTCAAAGCGAATGCGCACAAGATTTTGGTTTATTTAAACACTAAATTTTTTTGAAGGTACTATTTGAGGCCAAAAAAGGAGGTGGGGGTGCAAAAGCATTATTTGAATATGTATAACAAATATTTAACAAAAAAATAATATTTAGTGGAGAAAATAATAAAATAAAATAAAAATAAAATAAAATTGAAATAAAATTAAAATAAAATTAAAATAAAAAGAAGCACGAAATAAAAGTATGAATCAAATTCATACAAAGAAAAAAAAAATTTTTTTAATAAAATAAATACACGCGCGATTAAAAATAAAGTCTGAGATGAATTTAGGAAAACTCGTCCCCGGAAAACTCGTCTCCGGAAAACTCGTCCCCTTTTGCTAGGTAGGAAAACTGGTCCCTTATTGAATAAATATCGATTGAAAACACATTTTATGACCCTTCTATCGTCTTTAAAAGAGAATACACATCCCATAATATTTTTTTTAAAATATTTTTACTTGTGTACTGTTGTTTGCAAAAAATTATATTGATTTTTCTAAGTTTTTGTTTTCTTCCTAGCTTTGAAAGTTTTTGGTCTTTCAACTTATTTTAAATAGTTTATTTAGTTAAAAAAAAAACAAAAAAAAAAGTAATGTCGAGTGTTACTTATGAACAAAAAATGTCCGACATAAGAGGATCACGTCTTAGGGGAATAATTGCTAAAAAATAGAAACGAGCGCCCCCCCCCTCCAAAAGAAAATAAATTTGTATATCCTTAGGTAATAAGGTACATGCCATAATATTTTTTAAAAATATTTTTACATGTTTGTCGTTTTAAAAAAATTAAATTGATTTTTCTAAGGTTTCGTTTTCTAGCTAGCTTTGTAAGTTTTTGGTGTTTAAAATTATTTTAAAGAGTTAAAAAGAAATAACAAGTAATATCGCACTCGACATTACTTTGTAAATAATTAAAGAAAATTAAAGAAAATACTGGGGTAGATATAATTTTAAAACGAGCCTCCCCCACCTTCAAAATAAAGTAAATTTGTATATTTTTAAGTACTGCACAAGTGCCCCCGAAATGATTTTTAAACAATACCCTCCCCTCCTCCCCATGTTAAGAATGGCTTTCGAAATAATAACGTTATTATTTCAGCGCGGTACCAAAATTACATAAGACCGTGTTTTCTTTTTTGTTGTTTTGTAATAACACAAGAATTATTTAAACTGAATTAATTCTTCTAAATAAAATAATTGCTTTCTTTGATAACACGTGTTTTCTTTCTTTATTTTTGTTTCGTAATGACACAAAAAGTGTTAAAACTAGAGTATTTTTTTAATAAATATTTGGTTTCGCTTTTCGTATCTTGACTCCGTGATCAAGTTTATTTTTTTAAGCAAGAGTTAAAAATATTTTTTTAAAATATTATGGAGGTGCATGGTATCTTTCAAAAACAATATCTCCTTCATGAACCGTAATAAAATGTGTTTTCAATCGATATTTATTCAATAAGGGACCAGTTTTCCTACCTATCAAAAAGGGGGTATTTTTCCGGGGATGAGTTTTCCAGGCACCGAATTTATATATATATATATATATATATATATATATATATATATATACTCCTATAAATTCGTTTTACTTTTGTGTGTATTGATATTCATATTAAAACCCCTCTTTTCTATTTATTTAAAAAATATACAATTTTGTTATACATGGGTTGTAGAATTGCATTCATCTGCAAAAGATCTAGCTAATTTACATATTCTTTTAAACATTTATTTTAATTAATTCCCTATTAGTTGCTTCGGTTTTCTAATGGGATAATTAAATAATTAATTTTAGTTAATTATTACGTATCATTATATCTATGCAGATATTCTACATGATTTATACTTGCATAATATCTGCGTAAAAAGTTTATAGTAAACACAATTGTTTCCATATATATTTATGTATACGTATATATTTTTGTTTAACAAATTTTGCCTACCAAACTCCTCCTAGAGGTTTTGGTCTAAAGACATAAAAATTCATATATAGGGTATTTGAATTCATGCAAAACTTTATATTTGTGTTTTAGCTCGGAAGAATCGGTGCAAAAGTGTGAAAATTAAAAAAATGAAATTTGCCAGGTGAATGTCGAACGCCGGCATTACGAATGCAACGTAGTAGCTATTGGTTCACGTTTTAATTTTTAGGCTTACAGTAAACGTGTTTTCATAGCCCAGTCATTGAGGCAGAGGCAAAATAAATCGTGAGCTGAACGTTTTGGTTTCGATTCTCGGTGGTGACGCATGAGTCTTTTTTTTAAATACTTTTTAATCATTATTATATATTGCATCCAATCTATCTAGCTATCTATTTATCTAACGATTATATATATATATATATATATATATATATATATATATATATATATGTGTGTGTGTGTGTGTATATATATGTATATATATATAAAGTGAACGTGTCTGTGTGTGTATGTGTCTGTGTACATTTTCCCACGCAATACCTCTGTAAATTTTCAGTCTACAGACTCGAAATTTGATATAAAACGTAGAGATTTGGGGAAATCTATGTGATCCGTTTTGGGCCAGAAATCTGGCTGTTAAGTGGTCAAAGTTCAACGATTTGATCTTTGAGAACTCTACCAACCTCCTCCGCCAATTTTGGGTCTAAACACTTGAAATTTTAGACATATGTTCATTGGACATGGATCTAACTTAATAACCTGATTTGAGCCCAAAACAATAAATGTTAAGTGGTCATAATAGGGGTCAAATTTTAAAAAAGTGACCGCTTTTTTTTTTTTTTTTTGCTCAACATACACCTCCAAACACCCGGGCAACGCCGGACTGAAATGCTAGGGTATCTATAAAAGTGAACGTGTCTGTGTGTGTACATTTCCCTACGCAATAACTATGAAAGAAAAATGTAGTAGGCAAAAAAAAAAAAAATAAATAAATGTTCTGTCAGCAACAGTACAACTTCAAAATAGTCAATATCGCCCACCTCCAGAAGAGAGGGAATTCCTGTCCGTGATAACCGTGGTAAAAGAAGACACACTCCAATCGCCAGAAACACCCACACACACAGTTTGCAGGACACTGCCGACTCGTCTCTGGCCTCCTGCTTTTATAGTGGCCGGGAATTATCCATTTGCATAATCACATGAGACAGAAACGTGATTTTCCGAGAGTTGCATGGGGTAAATGCTAATAAAAACCCCCGGATGCCATCTTGGAATTCTCTTTTTCCCCCCAACTGGTGACACAACAGACATACCCGAGGTAAGCTCTTTTTCCCCTCATTTTAGTTATTGCTGCTTCTGCTACACTCCCCCCTGATCTCATGATCACAAATGGGGCAGGGGGGCAGTCGTCTCTGTCTGGTACTTCTCCGAAGAACCGGAGGCAGCACTTCCTCCCTGCCATCCTCCTCATCGCCATTATTGCCACCAGTCTGCTCCATAGGCGGTGTTTCGCAATCAGGGCAGGGGGGCAGTATTCGGTTCTGTCGGGTACTCCTTCGTAGAGGCAAGACGGGTGGTCCTTCCTCCGCTTCTTCAGTATGTACATTATATGGCTCAAAATCCTCTTCGTCGTCCTGCATCATACTCTCTGTCTTTTCAGAAGACATCATACTGTCTGAGTCTCCCTCTTCCTCCGATGTAACAACATAATGGCGAGGGCGCAAATCCTTCACGTGACGAGGCACACCGTCCACCAAAATTGACTGAGGGCTGATCACCTTGGTCACCTCACCCTTGCCGAACCTCGTGGTACATCGATTTTGCGGTCTTCTGACCCATACGCGATCTCCAACCTGGTAAAAGCTGTTCTTGGGACCTGGGGACGCAGTTGCGAGATTGGTCTCCTTTACTCGAACTTCGTATTGATAAATCCTATTGGCAGGCGCAGTGGAGGGAGATGTGTCGTCTCTTGGTGTGATGTTATACCAGTAGACAGCCTCCTGTATGGGACAACACATTCTAGCCGCTATTCGTTTCACTGTACGATGACATCGCTCCGCTATGCCATTCCCGGCTGGAGCGTATGCACAGTGGAATCGCAAGTGAACTCCCCATTTACATGCAAATGCTTGGAACATATTGCTGCAGAAAGCTGTGTCATTGTCTAAAAGGAGTTCATGCGGCGCGCCACGCTCGAGGAACACTGCCTCCAACTGATGAATCACGCTTGCCGAGTCCTGCCTTGCCAATTTCCTCCAAATGGAGAAACGCGATGGACCACAGTCTGTTAAAGTTAAAAAATGGAAGGTGCCATAATGCGTGATATCCATTCCAATTCTTTGCCAATTCTCGTTAACTTCCAGCTTTCCCTTTTCCCACCTGACTGGCGCTGGGTCAATGGACTGACATTCCTCGCATTTCTGTATGACCGTTCTGACAGTTGCTTTTGTCGTGGTTGGACATCTTCTCCTGACAAAGTAGGTAGTGCGTCGCACCCCCGGATGTCCACTATCTTTGTGAATAGCCATGATTTGACTCTCATCCAGCTCGTCTGTGTGGACCGCGCCTATCACTGGGTCAAGACCGTTTTTCTTTTTCATTGCCTCAAACCACCGCTGTGGCACTCGTGTCAGTCGGTCAGCAATGTTTCGTGCTGATGGAACCAGCGTCACATCCACTGTCAGCCCGTACTCTTTCACGAGCTCCTTAATAGTGCTTAATCGCCTCCTAATAAGCATCTCGCTTGCTGCTTTGGTGCGTACTCGCGCCTTTCCAGTTAGCGTGTCCGAGACCCAATGGTATACGCAAACAGAATCTGTCTTTATGTGTAGCATCTTGCTCTGCCACTGGAGAGCCAAATTGATGCCTTTCAATATGGCATCCAGTTCAGCCAAGTTGATATGTTGAGAGTCATCTTCAGGTCGCAGCCAACATGCATCTTCCAGCACAGTTTCACACATCTCCAAGGCTGCCCCAATTGCTAGGGAGCTAGCATCGACCCATACATTCAGCTCTTTGCCGTCCACACACCAATTTCCCTGTGCCGGATCGTTCTGCTGTGCAGATTTTAAGGTTTAGAACATCATACGATGTAGTACGGCGTCCCTTGCTTCATCATCCCAGCCCTTCATCACCAAACTTACTCTCCTTCTGAGTATTCCGCAAGCCACACGAAGCCAACCGCACACCGGAAAGTGCCCGACAAGTCGACCACACAGGGAAAAGATTGTTCGTCGCGTAACAATACTGGGAGCCTCCGGAATTGCATTTCCTCGCTTCCACCGCAGTTCATTGCGTTCCATCCTGACTGCCAATCCCAGCACCCGTGCACCGTCCTTCAACTGCTCCGGGTTCTTGCACTCCAACCCGAACTGCGCGAGGTGTTCTCTCACACGGGTCGCGGGCACCACGTCTTCATTGACAAAAATGTCATCAATGTAAGCAGATGCTGCGCGGCTTATAACTTCTTCCTGAGATAGTACTTCGCTGACAATTGCTCTCATTATCAAGGGAGCCACATTCAAACCAAACCCCAGACGGGTCAGACAGTATTTTTTCCCATCGATTTCCACAGTCTGGTATGGCCACAGTGTCTCATGGACTCGGACTTGTAGGTATGCTCTTCTGAGGTCCAGTAGAGACACGTTAGCACCTTTTTGTCTCCACTCACGCAGCTTAGCCGCACAAACATCTGCGTTGGCCGTAAATGCGTCTACGTAATGATTTAGCTCCCGGTAGTCCATTACCGGGCGCACTTTGGCTTTGTTCTGCTGTATCACAGCCATCAGGGGAATTAGACCTTTGGGGGGGTCCCAATTTATCCTCTGGGTATGGCACGAGCCAACCATTATCTATCCAGGTGTGGAGCTCCTGCGTGTATTCTTCACGAATTTCTGCTGGCACTGGGTACTCTGACACTCGATTATGCAGCCTTTCAAGGGGGTGGTCCACAGACCATTTCCATGATGCGGTCCACGTTCGGTTTTGATGGTCAAAGGTAGCAGTGAAATCTGGTTCATCGATAGAAATGGCTGCGCATTTAATACTTTTCCTGGCGCCCAGCCGCACTGATCCTGTAGGCTTGACAACGACACCTCCTAGAGCTTTTATGGCGTCGATCCCTAGAAGCAAGTCAAATCCCAGTGGCTTGCCATGCACCACCAACACATTGACTCTGGCAGACACACCTTCATCAGTGGATACAGAGACCGTTCCAACACCGCAGCACGCATGGGACATTCCACCAATTGTGTTGACATTTACGTTTGTTTTTCTCCAAGACCGGCACCGGTCTGCATGTAAAATTGTCCTGGAGCATCCTGTATCAATAAGCGTCAAACATCGCGTCCCGTCAACATGGATGCTTATCACCGGGAGCGTCGTGTTCACATCTTGGTTGGGAAGGAGACTGGCGCTTATGCGTCCTCCCCTTGCTCGTTTCCCGAGCAGTTCCGAGCCCAGTGTCCACTCTCACCGCAACGGTAACACCGTGTTCCACGTTTTCGACAGTCCCTTGCAAGGTGGCCTTTAACATTGCATTTGAAACAGGTCACGTTAACAGGATTATTCTGGGCCCTGTTGTTGGGTGAGCGTGTGGCCGCAACCACATCCTGATTTTGTTCGCCAGTCGTCGTCAAAATTCTCGCTCTCGACATTAGCTCCCCCATGGTCAGGGCTTTGATGTTCGGCACCTGTTGAAGAGCAATTGAGATGGTGTCAGGGAATCTAGTGACAAAAATTAATTTTGTGAGTCTTTCTGAGCTTTCTCCTGTGAATCCGGCCAATCCAACCAACTGCCTGATTTTGTTGGCATACACATCCACACGTTCACCAGCCCATCTAACCATAGTTATTTTTCTATATGCTGCAAACGCGTCATCAGTAAATGCCTCCTTTAATCGAGCCTCAATCTGGTCTATTTTCTTTTGATCGTCCTCCTCCATTTCCATGTAGAGGGCCAGTGCATCGCCTTCCAGGTATAAAGGTAGCAGACTCGCTACGTCATCCACCTGCTGAAGTTGTGCGACAAGTCTCACTTTTTTCAGCCATGCTACAACGTCTCCCTCGCCAGAGAACGGCTTGATAATATCACTGCTTATCCGCACCTTCGCCATATTCGGGCCGAAATAGCTTGAAAGAAAAATGTAGTAGGCAAAAAAAAAAAAAATAAATAAATGTTCTGTCAGCAACAGTACAACTTCAAAATAGTCAATATCGCCCACCTCCAGAAGAGAGGGAATTCCTGTCCGTGATAACCGTGGTAAAAGAAGACACACTCCAATCGCCAGAAACACCCACACACACAGTTTGCAGGACACTGCCGACTCGTCTCTGGCCTCCTGCTTTTATAGTGGCCGGGAATTATCCATTTGCATAATCACATGAGACAGAAACGTGATTTTCCGAGAGTTGCATGGGGTAAATGCTAATAAAAACCCCCGGATGCCATCTTGGAATTCTCTTTTTTACCCCCAACTGGTGACACAACAGACATACCCGAGGTAAGCTCTTTTTCCCCTCATTTTAGTTATTGCTGCTTCTGCTACAAACTATGTCAATTTTAAGTCTACAGACTCGAAATTTGATGTACAAGGTACTGAGATTTGGGGAAATCTTTGTGATCAGTGTTCGGTCAGAAATTTTGCTGTTAAGGGGTCAAAGTTCAACGATTTGACCTTAGAGAACTCTATCAAATTCCTCCGACAGTTTTGAGTCTAAACAATTAAAATTTTAGATATAGGTTCCTTGGACATGGATTTTACTTAATAACGTGATTTGAGCCCCCCAAAAATAAACGTTAACGGGTTATAATAGGGGTCAAAGTTAAACAAATTGACCGTTTTTTTTTTTGTTGTTTTTTTTTCTCAACATACACGTCCAAACACCCGGGCAACACCGGGCTGAAATGCTAGTATATATATATATTAGTTACCTGGCAAGGCTACAGGGGAGACAACCGAAGCAGCAAAACTGAAGCTGGCTGGCCAGGACACTATATATAATAATGTAGGCAAATTTGGGAATATTTTATTGGTTTCAAACTATATGTTGCTGATGGAAAGATTTTTGAAAATTCTGGTGCAAATATCTCAACTTAAACCACGAGTGATAAAAGTATTCAAAGACAAATTAAAACCGATATAACAAAAGAAAAGATGAAAAAAAAGACAGGATCTTAAAAATAATTACAAAATACATTAAGAAAAAATTTCAAGACACGCTTAGATAATTTTTTTATGAGTATCATTTTCGTTGTGTAATACGTGTCTTCCGAGTGATTCGGTGGATTTAACATCAAAAGTTTAGCGGTATTTAAACAACAAACAACCCGATAAGAGTAAAGGCAAAGCAAAGATGAAAGGGATGATCATGGCTCAAAGTTGATGCAATAATATTTCAAACAAAACCAATGAATTTTAAAGTTTTTAAATATGGCGGGTCAGCTTTTTTCATCTTCAAAAGGACATGAGAAAAATGATCAGTGAGTTTTTAAGCTTTACAAAAAAAAAAAAAAAATAAATAAATAAATAAAAAAATTTCTACTTGACTGCAATTTTGAGACAACTTCACTAATGGGTGCGTAATTTCCGCGTCGAAGCATTTTTACGTATTTATTTATTTCTTACGATAAAATCTACATATCTATAAAAGTTAAATTGTATGTCTGTGTGTATGTGTGTGTGCATTTCCCTACCAAACTACTCCGTCAATTTTTAGTCAGTTAGGGATAAATAGAGATAAGTATTTAAATTCTAAAATGAGCACGAATTTAACCATATTCACCTCTCAATTTGACATAAAGCACTCATTCTAGACGGTCTTATATATTTTTCCGTTTTTAACAGGTTATAATGCGTGACGGATCGCGGATCGACGGTACGAAAATTAAAATGTGTTCACTGATTTAATATGCTATTTCAGATTTTAACGTGACAGACCAATGAACAGATGAATAAAAAACCTATGCACAGAGCCTTTTATATTAAACTGTGGACGCAACTAAAAATGCTATTTCAAATCTTAGCATGATAGACTGGTTCTTATAGAGAAGTATGGACGCACCTAATGATGACATTTTAAACTTTCTTGTGACAGACTAACGTATGAAGCCTATAATAGAAAAGATTACACACAACTTAAATGCTGTTTCAAACTTTACCGTGACAGACAGTTGTTATAGAGAGGTATAGACACAGTTAAAATTATATTTCAATCATTAGCATGATAGACCAGTGTATAACGTGACCACACTCGAACCTCTCGGACCCACACACTGTCTAGCACTTCTGCAAAGGAACAAACAAATAAAAATGAAAAAACAAACAAAAATTCAGCAAAAGGCATTTATTACCGTTACTTTCCGAACAATGCCTGCATTTTTTTACTGTTCATTTCGTCTGCCATGAGATTACCTAAACCCTGTCATCTTGACACCAGCTTAAAAGTCTCTCACTGCCACCACAGGATTACACGTCCATCTAACGCAGTACGCGTTTTTCTTTCACCTTGCCACGTGGTGTATTTTACTCTCCCTGCATACAAGTCAACAAAACGTCAGATCGCTTCCTTTGCTCGACCATTTGCTGTCCTTTTTTCTTTTTCTTGTGATGCATGGCAGCACAAACTGCTAATTTAGGTATTTTTACGTGCTGCTGCTGTTGCTAATACCTTCGCTAATCAGCTATCCTTTGGCTGCTGTTGCTGCTATTTTCTCACACGCACCCATATGCGCTCTGTTACAAATGCACAGCTCCTATTATAGATAACTATGGACGCAATTAAAAATGCTATTTCAAAATTTAATGCCACAGACAGACGTACTTTAGCATGACAGACAAACGTTCAGCGCCTCTTATAGAGAAGTATGCATATAACTAAAATACTGTTTCAAATTGTAGTGTGACAGACCAGCCCAGAGCCTCTTATGAAGAAGTATGGATTTATGTAAAATGCTATTTTAAAGTTTAGAGCGACGAACCAATGTTCAGAACTTATTATAGAAAAATATGGACGCAGCTAAAATGCTGTTTCAAACTTGACTGCGACAAACCAATGACATAGCCTCTTATAGAGAAGCATGAATGCATCTAAAATGCTATTTCAAATTTAATGTTGCAGACTAACGTTAAGAGTCTCTCATAGAGAAGCATGGATGCAAGTAACGATGTTTCAACTTTAGTGTGACAGATGTATACAGTCACTTATATAGAAATTTGCACGCAACTAATAAAGCTATTTCTAACTTTCGTGTGACCAACCAATGCACCGATCCTTTTATAGAGAACTATGGACGCAGCTAAAAATGTTATTTCAAACTTTAGTGCTACAGACAGGTGCACTTTTAGCATATCAAACCAACATTCAGAGTCGCTTTATAGAAAAATATGGGCGCAGCTAAAATGCTGTTTCAAACTTCCGCCTAACAACACGTACAGAGCCTATTACAGAGAAGCATGGACGCAGCTAAAATGATATTTCAAACTTAGTATGACAGACAGATGTTTTGAGTTTCTTATAGGGACGTTTCGAGGCAGCTAAAAATCCTATTTTAAACTTTAGTATGACAGACCAACATACGACTTTACTTTTTTACTTACTGAGAAATATTATGAGAATATGATTGGATTCTGACTGCTTCCATCCCTCTGCTGTGCACACTTCTGCCCTGATCTCAAATGAAACCTGACGGAAAGTAGGTTACACCACATTCCATAATGACTGCATCTCGATCTAACGATGATGAGGAAGGCAAACCAAAATAGTGAAATGAATGGAAATTTTGGCAACTCTGTTTTTTATTGACTTTCAGAAAGGCATCAGAATATCTCTCCTGGTATTCGTGTTACATCAGCAAATGTCTTAATGAAAGGTCTCATTCCTGGCAAGGGTGGAGTCAGATTCCTCATTCTTTCATTTTTATCGATGACATAAAAAACTATTGCCACCTGTTTAGCATGCTGCTCACACGCGAAACAGTTTCTTTCAAGATTTATCTGATATATTCGAACTACTCTTCTCATCTTGAGTGTTATTTTCACAACGTTTCAGCCGATGTAAACTACCAGCTTCTTCAAATGTATCTTGTCAAACTCGGGAATCTTTCTGTCAAATTTGAAAATCTATACAGAATTTTGGACAGAAACTTTTATTCAATCTACAGGGGTGGCTTGCTCTTGTTCTATCGGCCATCGGTATTAGTCTATGAGTAATTCACAATTTTATTCTTAGTATTATCCGCATTGGAGCGTCAAGTTCCAAAACAGTGTCACTTAGAACTGAATTTTACTTAGTATTTTATCCGTTACGCCATGAACAGTAATCTGAATAATTCAAATAATACAATTATCACTCTTCATCTTGAAAATTCTGAAACATTGTAGAGATTCCATAATACGATGCTAGAAAAATAAAAGGTCTTACCTCAAAATATATTATTTAACACTGTTAACACACATTAGATCACTGTGTAAAAGTTATGACTGAATCAGTTGAAACTCAGGTGGACTAAAATAATACATGTAAGTTTCAAGCGATTTGAAACATATATCATTTGATAAAGACATCATACCTGGAAATGTATGATGGAACGCAGTTGTACACATTAGATCATTGTGTAGGAGTTATGATTAAATTGAGTAAGATTTATTTATTTAAATATCTGTTTTTACCTCCGCCCTTGTTCGTAACACCGATATAAGTCCACTTCTGGCAATGTGATAGTGTGGAGAAAGAAATGGCTTACCGTTAAAGCGGCTGCGCGTTTGTGCCTGCAGAGCACAAATTGAGAATCAAGATGGCGCCCGCATGCGTTTATGTGGGGAAAAAAGTCTCGTGGAATCTCGGAGAATCTCGTACCCTGGTTCCATAAATAACGAGGAAAGGAAAGCGGGAGGACAGACGATTTTTAGTCACTAAAGCGAACGGACGTGTGTAAAACAAGAGGTGGAAGAGAAGAGTGTGGTGAACGAAACAAGCAACGACTCGGTTGAAAGTAGAGTTGTAACGAACACAGATAGTCTTCCGTGACTCTTCTAGGCTCATAGACTGATTAGATTTGAAACTTTCTTTATTTGATGAAACGCCTTATCTCGAAATATACTATGGAATACGGCCACACACATTAAATCACTGTATTGAAATTTCGACTAAAAGATTTTACTATAAAAAAAATCACTTCGTATTTGTCCTTTTTCTCAGCGTATTTCTACTTTGTGCATCGTGATATTCTTCTATGACTGCCTTATCTACGGAAGGAAATAATATCTTGTTATGGGATAGGTTCAAAAGGACAAGTTGCTGATTAAAATCCCAAGCGATGACGGGTCTTTTAGCTAGTGTGTTCCGTATATTTATAGTTTAAAACGAACAAGATAATATTGAGAGTTTTATGCTGAAATTATCGCAAGGTTTCAGGCATGAATAAAGATCTTGAAACCAATATCGTACGGATAAGATGGAAGAAGAAATATGGTAACCTGAACTTTTCAAATTTTATAACTTTTGATATATTTAATTGAAAAGATAAATGTATTTGTCAGTTTCAATTTTAGGTTGCTTTTGACTCGTGATAGGTGAACAGAGCAACAGGAGCAAAGATCAAACCCAATAATTAACGATCTTTCAAACATTCTCTTTCTTTCATGTCAGGTTAAATGATTTTAGCGGAAGAGAAAGAGGGAAGCTTCCTATAAGCGGCGACTTTTAGTCTAGCTTCGCAGGAACATGTTTGTTTAAACATCATGAGTAATTTTACTTTCTTTCGACAGAAGTTGCGTTCATGAACAGTGTACGGTTGTAGCGGACGAATCGAATCACGAAGTGACTCCGACGAACGCTAGAAAGCAAATGACTCTAATTGCTACTCTCTTTCTTTCTTCATTTCGTTTGGATTAACTTTCTCCGTCACTCCCGAATGCAAGTAAGTTTTCACATGAACGTCTTAACTGGAAGTATTTTTAACCAATGAAAATTATTTCAAACCCCAAAAGTAAACAAGTCTATACCGAAGTAATGAGTCAACTCGAACTTAGAAACTTTTACAAGAACAGCGACCAAATAATAATATACCCAGAATTCTCAAGCCGGCAGCACTTTGAACAGAACCCCAAGAACGTATGCTAAAACAACCATTCACCAGTGTTCTTGGCTAAGAGAGTCAAAAACGAACGCTTCAATGACTCACATACAAGTCTTCTTCATCTTGCGCATACATTCTTAACGAGTTAAACAAACAGAAACGAATTGCTGCTCATAGCTATCCACACAATAATGAGAACAACATAAACCAACACACATAGTACTACGCTGCCAAATACTCACATATGTATATTTCTTAGACACGCATATTCACACTAGTAACATTTGGACTTGTGACTACTTACTTAACTTTCTTTACGAAGCACGAATTTCCAAAAATGGAGTTTCAGGATTGAAAATAACTTTTATGCATATAATTATAAAACTCAGTGGATCTTGCTTGCTTGATTGCATCTTGTCTTCAACAATCGGGCGATTCCATCTTTCAAAAAAGGGATGACGGGTATATATATATATATATATATATATATATATATATATATATATATATATATATATATATATATATATAGGGAGGTATTCAAAATTTTAAGTATTTTACAAGGAGAACAAATATATATATATATATATAAATAACTACTTAATTTACTCACATAAAATTAATATACGAAAGTATAGATTTATGCGTAAACTTTAAGTATTTACTTCAAAAGTGCTCAATACGTAGGTAGAGCTAGTTAGTAAGTTATAAAATGTATATGGCGAATAAGCTACACTGAATATTCCGCGTTTCATCCAGTATAGGATTCTTCAGGCTTATATATATATATATATATATATATATATATATATATATATATATATATATATATATATATATATATATATATATATATTTGTTCTCCTTGTAAAATAATTAAAATTTTGAATACCTCCCTTACAGGTTTATAAAGGTTTTTAAAAATTTGAATAAATTTTCAATATAAAGATTTTTATTCTATATATATATATATATATATATATATATATATATATATATATATATATATATGGCCGTGGCGCAGAGGATAGAGAATTGCATGTTTAAGTTTTAATTCTAGCTGATGGCACCCAAATCATAAATATATATTTTAGTTTTGATCTCATTGTTATGTATTAGGTTTAAAATAATAAATAGAGAATTGCCCCTATAATAAAAACGTAATTTTCATAAATTAAAACATCAAATTTAAGTGTATCTTACGACCGGACAACGCCGGCTGGCCTGCTAGTATTCTTATAAAATTTTAGAGATAAAATATTTTGTTATAAAATTTCTTTTTTCTCAATTTTTCATTTACCAAGCTCTGTTTATGTTTTTAGTTAGCACTTACTAACTGGTGACCCTTCTATTCTCTGAATGTTTATTTATTTCCATTTTTATAGGTCCTGGGTATGACCTTAAACTATATCCGATGGTGAGGCCCCAGCTTGCAGGAATTAGGGAGTGTGGAGCCACCCTTTAATTGCCATTGCTCCCAGATCCACTCTGACCCGGAGTGGTAGTACCTGTTAGGGTCCCAACTGTGGGTTAGATAGAATACGACTTAAAAAACAAATATACTATATTAAAAAATCGTTCTTCAAAATCACCAGATTCGGCATTAAATAACCTGAAAAGGGTTGATATGCCGTAAAACAAAACAACCAACCATTTTTATATGAATGTAAGTCCGTATATATCTTCGTTTTTTTTGTTTGTTTTTTTTCTCTCACCCCTAAAACATCACATTTATAAACAATTGTGGGTGTGGTTCTTGGCAATACTCAATGATGCTGTTGTCAGATAAAATGGCTCTATCAAGGCCAGGAATCATGCCACAAGATTTACATTGCTTGACCAATCGTCAACAAACTTGACTAAAATATAAGTCACGGTCTAATTTAGAACCATTTCAACAAGATCATGCTTATGGAAAAGGTCAAACTTTTGTTGATAACTTTGGTTCTGTTCATTATAGATACTAGTTACTTGCCTATATTTAAGCCAATGAAGTCCCACATCTTATTTTTTTTTTTTTTTTTTTTTTTTTACACAGTGATCACCACTTATCAAGGCCCGGAAGCCACTCAGGGATAAGGGTTATTGTAAGTACATCACGTTAGTGAGGAGATTTTATGAAGTATTTAATTAGGGGGGCGGTTCATTAGGAATTTGTTAACATTAGACTTGAAGACATCCAAGTTGTAGTCCGGAGGGAAGCAGGCAGACGGAACAGAGTTCCACAGGCGTGCAGTTCTAAGAAAGAAGCTTTGCTCATGAAATCCGCGTTTTGATTTAGGCACAGATATAGAGTGGGGAAAATTTTTCACAGTGGATTCAGCTAGACGGGTGTTTTTCGTGAAAGATTGGCGAGGGGGGCCCAGGGATTGGAGTTCAGACGAGCACCTGCCATAAAAATAACGATAAATATTCAATCATGATCAAATTTGGATGGAATTTCAATTTCTGATTTGATGATCTTTGATAATATTAGACTGGTGCAAAAATAATGTCGCTTTTTTACGTTCAACTATATATAAAAAAACGACATTATTTTTGCATTAATCTAATAGTAACTGCCATGCAAAAATAGGGTGGGCTCCTTCTACCCTGTTCAAAAATTACCAATACCAAAGAGTATCTTCTTTCTTTTTTTTACATGGGGGTCACCACTTATCAAGGCCCAGGAGCCACTCGAGGATAAGGGTTATTGTGTGTACACTAATCAGTGCGATAGTATCGTAGTAATAGTTAGTATTGGGGATTTGATAGGTGTCATTACTTAAGGGGCCGGTTCATCAGGAATTTGTTTGTGTTGGACTTGAAGACATCCAAGTTGAATTCGGGGGGGGGGGAGACACAGGTAAGCGGCAGAGAGTTCCACAGCCGTGCAGTTCTGAGAAAGAAGCTTATGTGTTTACTAAGCTATAATTTGCCCACGCATGGAGCATTGTTATCACATCTGGTCTGGTGCATCTACCATTAGTCTTTAGATTTAAGACTCTTTCTTGAACCCTGTGTAAGATATACCAGCTCAGATGTGGTAACAATACCTCATGCATGGGCGAATTGTAAAAATATAAGACATTTTGTGGGGTGAGTAATTTTCTAACACAGTAGACAGACCTTACCTTTTTTGCAGCAGACTTGGCAATGTCATCAATAACTATGTTCCAAATTATATTAGTATAGGTCTAGTTTGTCAATGTATAAGTATCTGATCCCTGATATGGCGTTAACTCTGGTCAAGTTGATTTCGTGCTAAGAGAGAGGAAGTTTCTAGGGAATAAAATCACAAACGGTCCCCATCTATGAACCTGTTTAGGGGAGATAACAACTGTAGAATTAAATTGACACTTACTCGCATAAAAGTACTCCAGTAGGTAATATGTAAATACTGCTTGATTCAAGCGAAAATTTTTTGAATAGATTATCCACTCATGGACTAACAGCCAATCAGAACTCAGAGAATGAACTTGCTCATCTATTATATAAAAGACAAAATGGCCGCACATGTTTGTGTATGTCCAAGAAAGGCTTTTTAGTGGTGGTTCTCGCATCGGTTACTATTTTGGAAAGTTTTCTTATACTTCCTAGATTATAATATCTCTGATTCGAAAACGATAAAAGGAACATCGTCTCTATCTTTATTTTGATCGACTTTTAAAAAATTCCCGCCGTCCCATCCTTTTGAGTGTTTTTTTGTCTTTTCCGTATAAAAGCAAAATTAATCGAAGCGAAGGCATTTTCCTGGCCCTCCCGAACGGGACGTCTAGAAAGGCAATTAGCTTTGATCAATGTCAGTGAAACCCTTCATATCAGACAATTGTTATTCATTTAGACACTGCCAGAGCTCTCCCTTTTTTTGGGGGGTGAGCTGGTTTTTCGCAAACATCGTGGGGAAACAAATAAATAAAACGGCAGAAAGCCAGACGTTCATTTTTGCGCCTGCATGAACTCATTCACTTAACTATCCATTTCTGCAAGTCAACTTTTTGATTGAGATCGCTAAATTTGAACGCTTTTCACTTCCTGTTGCATCATGGCATAACGATAAGATGTCAGGTTTTCTTTAACTTTCTTTTCCGCCTTCGCGTCACAGGTTCGAGCCTGCCTGCCTGCTAACACTTTTTCTTTCCAAACACACACCTACAAATACCCGGGCAACGCCGGGAACCCCTGCTAGTATATATATATATATATATATATATATATATATATATAAAGTAAAGTTGTGTGTATGTATTGTATATATGTGCTGTGAACTCATAAGGTTGAACTAATCGCAAATTTGGAATCGATACTTTCCCTCTTATTTATCCCAGAAGTTTTGAAAGGTCCTGTTCTTTCCAATGTTTGTTCGTCTTTTTTGTATAAATAAAGCAAAACTGACCAAAGCAAATTCAACCTCTTGGCCCTCCAAGCCGGGACGTCTTGAAGACAATCAACTTTGATCAATGTGGGGGAAACCCTTCATATCAGACAATTGCTATTCATTTGGACACTGCCAGATTTCCCCCAAGAAGTTGGGTTTCCCTAATATTGTGAGGACACAAATACGGCAGAAAGCTGAAAGCTTAACTGGCCTACAGCCAGACGTTTATTTCTGCGCCTGCGTTATTCTTATTCATTTCTTTTTCATTGCTAAATTTGAACGCTTTACACTTTCGCTCGCGTCATAGCATAGCAGTAAACTCTCAGGTTTTCTTTCACTCTCTTTTCCGCCTTCATGTCACGGGTTCAAGCCTGCCTGCCTACTAACACTTTTTTTTTCACACACCTACAAACACGGGCAATGCTGAGCAGCCCCACAACACCAAGCACCGCCGCTAGTCTGAACATAATTGACCGTCCCAACTCCCTTATGTACTTTATAGTTTATATGTTTGTTTTTGGGAAGTGTCATTATCCTCTCACATACAGTACTTGCTATTTCAAAGGGGTTACTCATCTGATATTAACCAAACTTAACGTTGCTTACCTTTGCCGAGAATCTTTAATGAGAATCAGTATTTCGACATGATTATGGTGCATTGAGAAGTACATTAACTTCACAAGTTGTAATAGAAATCATCATTCTCGCAAACGACCTCGAGTTTGCTTAGCCTGTAAAATGACAGCAGAAAACGTAGAAAAGAAAAGTATAATTTTGTAGGTCGCTAATTAATGAACGCATGCCATTAATTTGCATATATACACAATTGGTAACTGTTAAAAGGGACGAGTTTTAAAGCATGGGCGTTGAGCTGAGTGTTTTGCTGGACAGCTCTTAGAACGAGAACGAACGGTGGGAGATAATCTCGAATACACGAGGATTTTTTGTGAGTCGGGGAAAAAAATCAAAAGAAGACTTTCGTGCGTTGTAACGATAAGAGGACGGTTTGACATTGCCAGTTTTTTTTTGTTTTGTTTTTTGTTCCCTTTCCATTTTATACAAGCTAATACAAAAAGTATATTTTATTAATATAACACTCATGTTGTGTCTGCTTTTTGTCTGTATTCCATTATGACGTCTGCAATAGAAATTTCTTTTTTTAATTTAATCTAAATTGCATTTTTCTTCATTCACTAAATTCATTGAAGTAATTAAAAAGTAAGATGCTGCTAGTATTTCTCTGTTTTATCGCTGTTTCCATGGCAAGTGATCGACTAAGCTTCAATCTATGGTTACTCCTGAAAAGCATTCACAGCAAAAACTCGTCTGGTTACATGCAGATTGGCCTTCGGGACAAGATCAAAGTGTAGTATCTGTTCTTCAGATGCTGCACTTCTATTTCTTGTTCTCTTTCGGTGGAGGAGAAATCCTTCACGACTGAGACAATTTTTATTTTTGTACCTTTTCTCCGCGTTAAAAAACGACCCTGGTGTCTAACTCTGTCCCGTGGGGAGGCATAGTAAATAGGTACAACCACTGTCAATAGTTTCTCTCTCTCTCTCTCTCTCTCTCTCTCTCTCTCTCTCTCTCTCTCTCTCTCTCTGCCTAAAACTAAATGAAACTTCTATGGAAAAAGTTTCATAGAATTGCCGGTCTGTGGAACATAATACCGCGGGATCCACTTCCTAGTTAAATATATTGATAATATGGTCGTTTTCAAATCAAATGTAACCGCCCCCTTAAATAATCAATAATAATCCGCACTGTCCACCTGACATTTAGCCCTTATCCTCGAATGACCTTTGGACCTTAAGAATTTCTGACACCCTAGTAAAGAAAAGACATTTTAGACTCTTTTCGGTGTTGTATATGTTTATTATAAAAAATAGTATGCAACATATTCTCTCTTGACTAGCATATAGACCTCTCTTGGCTCAGCAGTCTCACTTGGCTTATCAATACCGCAGGACTGCTTCCCAGTCAACTACAACATGGTAGTTTTCAAGCCCAGTGTTTAAAAGTTTGTAGAGCTGTCCTCTTAATTCCGTCAAATTTTTCTCAGAGCCAATCGATGATCTGCAATGCTCCTAGCGTTAATTTCATCCATCCACCTTACATAAAACATCAGTTCTTGTCCTTTATCAGTCATCGAGTGACTTTTGAGCCTTGATAAGCGGCGACTTGATAATGATGATAATAACTATGAGGTGCCTTCAATAAGTTTCCAGACTTTTTAGTACAATTATTCAAAATTGTCGTCGACTCTTAAAAAGTCAGTATGTTATTGCTATACATCTTATGAGATGACTAACCGACTTTTATGATTTCAGGCCCAAATGAACAGCTACAGCAGGAATTGGAATGCACCCTACTAAAGCCTGATTGTCACAGCTGGTTAATTTAAAAAATGTAATCCGAACGTGAGGACATTTTAGAAGAAAGATGTGCAATAAAATTCTGTTTAAAACTTATAAAAATGCCATAGAAACGTATGGAATGTTTCCGGCTGCTTTTAGACCATCTTGCATGAATCGAGTATCAGTTTTTGAGTGGCATAAGAGATCAAAGGAAGGCATGGAATCAGTGAGAGATGATGAGAGGCGTTGGATCAGTAAAGAAGTCAGAACACCAGAATTGATTGGCCAAATACAGAATTTAATGAATAAGGATCGTCGTGTGGCTATAGAGACAATAAGTGCAGCGTTTGATGTCAGTGTGGGAACTGTACACACAATTATTTGTGAGGAAGTGAAGATGCAGAAGATATCTGCGAATTTTGTCCCAAGGGTGCAATCTACAACTCCATCCTTGTTACAGACTATATGACCAAGATAGGCATTAAAACAGTTCTTCGCCCTTCCTACAGTCCAGACGTTGTTTGCTGTGACTTTTGGTTATTCCCTAAGCTCAAGGAAAACCTTAGAGGCTGTCGTTATGAGACAATTGAGGAGATGAAAGAGGCTGTGCCGAGGGTCAGTTACACGCTCACACAAGAGGACTTCCATGGAGCCTTCCAGAAGTTGTTGGAACGGTACAACAAGTACACTGCAACCGGAGGAGATTACTTCGAAAAGGACCAGAGTTTCATGTGTGTACTTTCAATAAAAGTGCGCATACGGAAAAAGTCTGGAAACTTATTTAAGGCACCTTGTACGTGTGTCTCTTTTTTCCGGCACATCGAAAACTCAACAGTTTACACACGCACGCACGCACGCATACATACCTTACAAACTGTCACATGAAATACACGTCTTTTTTTCAACTGGTTCGAGCTATTGAATAGACTGCCCTAGACTCAACGATCTGTCACAGATTTCCAGTTCGCGTACGTCCAAAATATTCTATCGTATGTAAAATGAAACTTTTTCCAAAATTGTATGCACACACTTCACAAGCTGTCACGCGAAGTACACGCATGCCGGCGCTTTGTGTTAGAACGAACTCGCTGGAGCTCGTCTTCAATAAATGTGATGCTTCAATCGTATTATATCTTTGTCTTGCCTTGGTCACAACTTTGCTTGCACGATAAAAATATGCGGCGTTGAAACTGACTAAGCGTCCAGGATGCCACACCGTCATGAAGATGCAACAATTATTCAGCACGTGTTCCAATTTCGACGTCTTTCGCTCAGCCAACACTGCTGAACGCACAACGGAATGTAATGACGCATTCTGTCACACGCAACACGCAAATAAATATTATTATTGTTAACCATTCTTCTCGTTTTTCGGGCGAGATGACAACGGATTTCTCTTTGCGCAATTTTCTTCATTTCGTATGTCAAATTATTGATTGTATTATTCGTGTGATTCGTATTTCTCTTCTGCCAGCAAATAACTAATGATGATTGACCCAGTCTTTTTCATGGAAAGTAAACAGAAAGTAGTAAAATATATGTATGTAGAATAAAAGTACAACTTCAGCCACATCTTCTGGTCGATAATGCTATAAAATATTTACCAAATAGTCTTCTATAGCATGCCATCACATTGTATATATATATATATGTATATATATATATATATATATATATATATATTTTAAATCTCTGAAACAGCTACATGCTAAGCAGCTGATGACCCCCGTTTTCTTTTTCTTTTTTTACATAGGCATCACCACATTATCAAGGCCAAGAGACCACTCAAGGATAAGGGTTAAAGAGTGTACAGTAGAAATTGGACGATATAGTAATCATTAGTAATGAAAATTTGGTAAATTTGATAACTTATATGGAACGGCTCATCAAGAACTTATTTTCTATTTACAAAATTTTAGTTAAGGTTTTCTCTTTTCATCCTTATGTAGTAAAATTCTGTTTTAAAATTGACGACTTTTGCGAAATCGGCTTATGCAAATGCTAAGTCTATTTCTATTTAACAATTTTAGTTAAGGCCTTTTTTTCATCCTTATATAAATGAATTCTCTTTAGTCATTATAAACTTTTTAGAAATCGGATTATGTAGGTGCTTAGTCTGCGACAGGTTAAAATTAATATTTTTTTTCCTTCCGGGAATTTAAACTGCATTCTTTATTTTTATTTTTGCATTTTTTATTCAAAGCTTCTTTAGACATATATATATATATATATATATATATATATATATATATATATATATATATATATATATATATATATATATATATATATATATGTTTGGAGGTACAAAATTTATATAAGGATTTAAATAAAATATACGGGAATTTCTCGAGAGCTCTTTCGGCTATCATCTCGTCAGGAGAAATCGATAGCATACAAAAACAATATTACTGGCGAAATTAAAGAGCACTACAGTGCTTAGAAAAAAAAAAGATTAAAAAAAATATTTAATCTGAAAGTGCGTTTAAAAGCAATTAAAACTGAACCTTGGCACAACGAGGGGGAAGGGAGGGGAAAAAAACGGGGAAAAACGGGTCAAAGTTCCCCAAAGAGAAATAATGTTTTCGTTGTCTCCTTTTTGTCGGCATAACGAAGACTTTCGAATCGCAATAAAGACAGACTCCAAAATCTTTAAATGGTTTTTGGAGTCTGCTCTGTGTAGCACCTCAAACCACTCTATTTTATATTTTTCAGCTCAGCATGGATTGTCATCCAAATGTCGGCCAATAGCAGAGTCCAAGGCTACGGAAGGAGAAAGACTACCAGATCCTACCCTCCTCTGTCTGATTTTAGATGGAACGTGTTGGTTTACACGAGTTAACAAATGCAAAGATGTTCGCCCAACATAACCAGCATCGCACTGGCAGTTAAATTGATAAACAATATTACTAATTTGGGTGTAAATCAAACTATATTTGCGAAAAGAAAAAGCAGGTCTCGTAGTGTATACCAAACGCAAGAAAACAGAGTAGAAACACTTATAAACACTTCTAGCAATCTCTTTTGACAATTTAATAACCTTGTCCCCAATCCACGGTAATTTTAAATAAAAAGAAAGAGCTCTCGAGAAATTCCCGTATATTTTATTTAAATCCTTATCTAAATTTTGTACCTCCAAACATTTATTTACATATTTACGGAAGCGGTACAGTCAATATCAGATTGACAAGTTAAACGATATTATTCGGTTAAGGAGCAAAATTAGATCTGCCAACCTTTCCGTAGTTTTTTGCGTTCTTGTCTGAAACAAGATGTGTTCCCACTCTACATTAGTAAACGCATTGCTGCATCTAGGGTTAAACCCAGCTTATCTATGGAGCGTGCATTTATACGAGATGATATTAATAAGATGGCGGAGAAGCTGGAATTTTATATTAGTACCCGTCATCATCTCTGGTCCGTAGTGAAGGGTTCCTTGTCTTTTTTTTTTTTTTTTTTTTTTTTTTACTTTTTTCGTTTTTGCAAGTATTTATCTATCGGTGATGGATATGCTAAGCAACATGCGTCCAGTGATAATAATGAACAACTTGCTCTTCTGGTTCGAAGAAGACATGGCTGTGAGCTTAATAACGGAAGCAAACATATTTTTAATTTTTCGAAAACTGTTCTTACAGACATCGAAAATCAAGTTTTATCTAAGGTGTAAGATTTCTTTACCCCCCCCCCCCATTGATACAAATAAAGAGAGAACACTCGGTGCTTTTGGAGTTTTGTTTTCTCAACTCAAACATATAATACTCCCTATTTCCTGGAGGACATTTATGGGATGAACTCAAGTTTGGTTGATTTAGCTCACCGATATAGCAACACTCCTGATTGATTTAATTCATACTCATGAGGTTTTATTTCATATTTCTATGAAGCACATATTACACGTGTTTCATTGAATAGTAGAAGACCACTGAACAACTCTTCAGAGACAAGTGTACGTTTCTCAAAAAACTGTTGGGGGAGTTTCTCACACAGAATGAAATGGGATTTGGAAAAGATAAAAGGAAATGGAGATATGTAAATCCGCAAAAACAAAGAAAAAAAAAGAACATTTCATAACTAAGTTAAAAAGAACGTGTGAGAAAACATCATACGTTGCCATAGTGAATATGGCGATGTATGACGTTCTCCCACGTTTGTTTTGAATTCAATTGGAGGGGGAGAATATAAATACAATGAGTAAGTTTGTTTTTTTTTTAAAATTTATATTAAACTAGCGTGGGTGCCCGGTGTTGCCCTGGTGTTTGTAGGTGTGTTTTAAGCAAAAAAAAAAAAAAAAAAATTAGTAGTTGGTAGGCAGCCTCAAACCCGTACCGTGAAGGAGGAAAAGAATGTAAAAAAAAAAAAAAAAGCGTGACGTCTTTGCCGTTGCGCCCATCGCAAAACCGGAAGTATTGCATACATTTCAACCGAGAAATCTTTTAAGGATTCTAACCGCCCCATTTTAAGTGCAGTTGTTTGCATCTCTCTTGCACTTGGTTCACCGGGTATGTTTGCCAGGTAGATTTTGGAAAACTTTTTTCATGAGTTCGGTTGCTCTTATAATTACTGGAATGATACATTATTGCGTTTTCTCAAATTGCAACTGATTATATCACTTCAAATCTTTTCTACATGCATGACAAAACGAAACATCCTGACATCTACCTCTATATATATATGGGACAATAACTGACCTTGAGTCAAGCACTGTCAATCATACTTAAGCAACCTCATGCAAAGCATTATATATATATATATATATATATATATATATATATATATATATATATATATTTAACTGCAAAAGCAGATTAACCCCCTTGTCCCCTTGACTTATCTGTAACATTACTTTTCTATGTCTTTTATTTCTCCTCCTCCTCCTCCCTTTCTCCTTCTTTCATATCTCCCTCCATTTTCTTTCGCTCGCTCTTCTCTTCAACTTGTCAGCTTTTCTCTGCAATCCTTCCTTCTTTTCTCTTTCCTTTAATCACTCTCCCCACACACTCTTTCCTTTTATTCTTTCTCTTTCTCAATACTTTAATTAATCTTTCTTTTAGTTTATTCCCTCCTCTTCTGTTTGCTAACCTCCCCATTATTTCTTCCTCCCCAATGCTTACCATTCCTACCGTCAGTTTCTTCCTGTTTGACACTCTCTCTCTCTTTCGCCCCCTTCCCTCCCTTCATCTCTCTCTCCCTTTTCTCTTCTTTCTCTCTCTACTATCTTCTTTTTCCTCTTTCTTTTTTCTCTCTTCATCCGTACTCTCTCTTCCTTCTTTCCTCTCCTTCTTCTCACTCTTACTCCTTCTCTCTCTCTCTCTCTCTCTCTCTCTCTCTCTGCTATTCTTTTTCTCTTCTTGTCTTGCCCTTCATTTATATATCCCTTTCTCTCTTCTCCACTCTCCCTCTTCTTCCACCCGTCTCTTCATCTTTTTCTTCTCTTTCTTCCTCCTTATTCATCATCTCTATCATCTTCTCTTTCTTCTTCTCTATCATTCTCTTCTTAATCCTCTCTCTTTCTCTCTTCATCCCCCCTCTCTCTCTCTCTCTCTCTCTCTCTATTTATTTATCCTCCTTTTCTTTTCTGCATCTCTTGTTTATCTCTGCTTTATCTTCATGTCTTTGTCCCTCTTCTCTGCCTCATCCTTTTTACCTCTCACCTTGTCATCCTGTTTTATGATTCTCCCTCTCTCTTTTCCTCTCTCTCTCTCTCTCTCTCATTTTCTTTGTTTCTTTTCTTTTCACGCCCCTTTCTTATTCTTTGTCTTTCCTTCTTCCTCTACTCCTGAAACCCTCTCTCCTTATTCCGGCCTCTCTATTTTTTAAACCCTCTCTCTCCTATCCCTCTTGCTGTCTCTCTCTCTCTCTCTCTCTCTCTGTCTCTCTCTCTCTTTCATTCTCTCTCCTTATCCCCCTCTCACTACGAAATACTTTTGTTTTGTTATTCTTTCTGTTCAATTTGGACAATTTTGCATAAACGTCTTTGTCTTTTAGTACAAATATCCATCATTAACAAAGCAACACCTAAAAAATTAGCTTGAAAATAATTACCTTCAACATAATACAAACAACAGCATATTTATAAAATTACCGTAGATTTACTTAATTATTATTACATACGAGCGTTTGTTTAAGTATTTGAACTAGCTGAACTACTTGTCAACACCGGGGTCCCTCAGGTTTTCTTGAATTTTATAATCAAGATCAGAAATTAATGATTCCCTCTCTCTCTCTCTCTCTCTCTCTCTCTCTCTCTCTCATTCTCTCTCTCTCTCTCATTTTATTTTGTTTCTTTTCTTTTCAACTCCTCTTTCTTATTCTTTGTCTTCCCTTCTTCCTGAATGTTTAACTTTGCTCTATTTTCATTCTGTTATTAACCATCCCCACCCGACATAAACTGCTCCCACTCCGCATACATACCTTCACCCCTATAACCCCACTCCTAATCCCCCACCCACTCACCCTTTGCAAACCGGCTATGGACATTTTCTCAGCTTTGTCAACAACATTCGTTTCTAACAGCTAAACATAATCACCTAAATAAGTAGATAAAAACAAAAAATATATTAAAACAATCTAGAATAAAAATAAATGGCACAAAATCGCCCAAACAAGAAAAACAGCCAAAATTCAAGCCTCCATTAGTTTTATATATGTATATATATTTTTTTTTTCTCCAGGTTTTAGGTAGTTTTCCATCGGTTGAATGGAATATTTCCTTTCCAGTATTCCAATTCCCAAACTCCAGCCCGCGTTCTCCCCTCTCAACTCACTTCTGTGCCACCAACCCCATCATTGAAAACCTCGTCTGTTTCCCCATCCTTTCCGAGCATCTTCGTTCTCTCTGCTCTCCTCTCTACAGAATGGAACAAAAGCCAGATATCAGCTTGAAGCCCACTGCTACTCACCACCGCCCTCTACACCTGCAACCCCCTCCGCCTCCCCCAACCCATCACTCCATCGCTCTGTTCAGCTCATCGCCATCAACTCAATTCTAGTTTGGATTATTCTTTTTCTTTACCATTTTTATTGATTTCTCCATTGTCCTCCTTTCTCTCTACCAGATTCTTTAAAAAGGCCTTCTGCACTGAAAGAAACTCTATCTCTGTATCTGCATATCTCTTCCCCCCCTTTCTTTCTCCCTATCTATCTATCGCTAATTCTTCCTCTGAGAATCTCTCTCCTTATCACCCCTTCTCTCTCTCCCCCTATCTCTTTGTATCTATCTCTGACTCCCCTCTCTCTCTCTCTCTCTCTCTCTCTCTCTCTCTCTCTCTCTCTCTCTCTCTCTCTCTCTGAGCCTCTCTCTTCTTATCCTTCTCTGTCTCTGATTCTTTAGAAAGGACTTCTGCACTGAGAGAAACTCTATTTCTAAATCTGCATCTTTCACTCATTCCCGCCCTCTATCTATCTCTCTCTTCTCCTCTCTCATTCTCTCTTTCTCTATCTACCTATGTATTTCTCTGACACCCCCTGAGAACCTCTCTTTCCTTATCAGCAACTCTCTCTCTCTCTCTCTCTCTCTCTCTCTCTCTCTCTCTCACGGTCTATCTTTTACTCTCGGTCTCTGACTCTCTCTCTCTCTCTCTCCCTCTCTCTGAGCCTCTCTATTCTTATCCTTCTATCTATCTATCTATCTATCTATCTATCTAACTAACTAACTCTCCCTGAGAACCTCATTCGTCTTATCAGCATCTCTATCTCTCTTTCTCACACACTCTCTATCTCTTAATGTTTTTTTCTGACTCTCTCTCTCTCTCTCGCTCTCTCTCTTTCTCTCAAAGCTTCTCTCTTCTTATCCTTCTCTCTCTCAGACTATTTAAAAAGACATTTTGCACTGAAAGAAACTATCACTAAATCTACCTCGCTTAACCTCTCTCTCTCTCTCTCCTTTCTATCTCTCTCTATATTTCCTCTGCTTCTGAGCCCCCTTTTCTCTCCTCTCCTTTTCTCTCTCTCTCTCTCTCTCTCTCTCTCTCTCTCTGTGACTCTTTATCTCTCTCTCTATGAAATTCCTTTGTTTTATTCTTCTTTCTACTCAATTTGGACAATTTTGCATAAACGTCTTTGTCTTTCAGTACAAATATCCATCATTCACAAAACAACACCTAAAAAATTAGCTTGAAAAGAATTACCTTCAACATAATACAAACAACAGCATATTTATAAAATTACCGTAGATTTACTTAATTATTATTACATACGAGCGTTTGTTTAAGTATTTGAACTAGCTGAACTACTTGTCAACACCGGGGTCCCTCAGGTTTTCTTGAATTTTATAATCAAGATCAGAAGTTAAGAACATCTATTAAAATATATGCAATACACATGAGAACGCAAGAAGAGGAAATGATAGAATAGAACAACAGAAGCGAGACAGAAAGGCTTTTATGATATACTAGCTGTACAGACCCAGTGTTGCCAGGTCGAAACATATTGTCGAGCGAAGGGTTTAGTGAAATACTATTTAAGATACTCCGAATATCCTACGTTGTTACGAATTTGCTGAACGTAGGCCACATGTTGTACTTATGAAAATATAAAACACATCCATCTTCGTCCATGAAAATTAAACGGGAAATAACTTGCATACCTTAAAGGAGAAACAACTCTTATTGCGTAAATAATAAAGCTTTATTCCGTTATTTAAACGCAACTGATGTCGATTATAATAATGATTAGAAATAAATTAAATATGAATTTAAAAAACAAAAAATTTTTATTACATTTTCACCCCAAACAAGGCACATTGCCACTTTGATGTAGGGGACTACTATTAGGGACATAAACTACAGGAGTACTATGTGGGGAGTTGGGCAGCAAGATGTCGGTTCACGTTACACTTGAACTTCTGCATGTCAGTACAGTTGGGGAAGCAGGAACCCGGAAGAGAATTCCAAAGTCTAGCTGTTCTGGGGAAGAAACTACTAGAGTAGAAGGTTCTCTTACATCTAGGGATCTCAACTGTGAAGGGGTGGGATTTTGCTGCTTGTCGGGGGTACTTATGTAGAGGGGACACAAGTGCTTGCAGTTCATTGGAGCATTCACCATTAAAGTACTTGTAGAACAGGCAGAGGGATGCTACATTTCATCGATGGGACACAGGCTGAAGCTTGGATGACAGTTCAGGACCTATCAGGTTTGCAACTCTCTCTTTTGAACTTTGTCCAGCGGTGAGAGACAAGTAGCAGATGCACCAGCCCAAGTATGATAACAATACTCCATACATGAGCGAATGGTGGCCTTATAGATATACAGGATACTTTCGGGCGTTAGTAGTTTTCTAGCACGGTAGAGAGAACCCACCTTTTTCACAATGGTCCTAGTAATGCTCTCAATGTAATTGTTCCAACTCATGTTTCCTGTGAACGTTAGGCCGAGGAGTTTAAAAGATGTACTTTCAGGTAAAGAGCCTTTGTCCATTGCTATTGGTGGTAGAGAAGGTTTCTTGTAGTTATTGAAGGAATTAAATGGAGCGCTAAATGTTTCAGTTTTGATTCTCGCTGTTGGCACCCAAATCCAAGAAGAGAGAGAGAGAGAGAGAGAGAGAGAGAGAGAGAGAGAGAGAGAGAGAGATGCGCCATGGTTTACCCTTTATGCACTTCGTCACGTGTGCAGTTTGCCAAAAATATGACGTCTGATTGGGCAAGCCAGAAGAGAAGTTGACTGCAAGCACCACTCAACACTAAGTTTACAAATCAAACATATTCAAAATCTTATGTTGCGAGTATTCGCATTTGCTGCTACAAGTCGTTTGTGTCACTAATGATTTCAAATATTTCTGCCGATATGCTATTTATTTATTTATTTATTAGAAGTCGGTTTGCGGCTTCTCCTCCAAACTAAAAATCACATACAATTATCGCTATTGTATATTGGCATAAAATAACCCAAACGAGGTTGATATGCCACAGAACTGGCGGATAGCCAAGATAACTGGAAGTTTCACACATATTAATAATGGAGATTTAATATCTTGTAACAGAGACACTAACGTTGGGTAATCAGCAGTAGGCATATGCAAATGGCCAAGCCGACTGCGCGATGTAACAGCAGAAATAAAAAAAACACAGAGAAGCAGGTATCTGAGACGTGTTCGAGACGTAGAGTATTCGAGGCATGTTTGAAATACGAGAGAACAGAAATAGAAGTGTTACACGTGTGGCCCGCAAGCGACAGGGAAAGACGTGTCTTAACCATGGCCGGACAAAGACAGAATGCCATGTGTTCAACATGGCAGAGTCTTGTAAAGCACATTGGATTACAAGCAGACGTTTGAACAAAAGATAAGGTTTTATTCTGAAAGTACCTGTAAATAAATGTATGTTGTTTCAATTGAAAAAAGTGAGTCAAATTCTTACCTTGTCTTTGTTTCCTTGTGACTGTCTGCATACAACGTGTGGGGTCCTGAGTGTTGATATGTTATGACTACGTTACTGTGTGCGAATCTGAAGCAATAATTATGCTATTACTTTCAATGCTAAATTAAGGGGAGGAGGTTGTTTAGTATCTGTTCTGTTTGCCATGAGACAATTTTCCTAGATTTTACTTTTTTTTTTTTTTTGGTGAGAATTCGTGTTGTAGCGGTTGTGTTTCATGATATTTGCTTCCAAACATTATCTTCTTCTTCTAGGGGTGACAGTCTAGTATATGTTTGTTCATCATGATACCATTCTCCTAGTGATTACCGCCTCCTGTGGAAGGGGTCAGTGTACCTATTTACAATGCCTCCCCACGGGACAGAGTTAGACACCAGGGTCGTTTTTTAACGTGGAGAAAAGGTACAAAAATAAAAATTGTCTCAGTTGTGAAGGATTTCTCGTCGACTGAAAGAGAATGAGAAATGGAAGTGCCGCATCTGAAGAACAGATACTACACTTTGATCTTGGCCAGGAATTTATTTGCTCCCCCACCGAGCAAATTAGGCACAAGGCCGATTTTTAATGTGAGGAGTGAAGGGGAAATGGGGACCAACTCCCCGGGGATAGGGGAGCTGGATAGTGACAATTGGTATGAAGGGTTGCCCCTACATTGACCAAGGTCTTATATGTAGGGTCGCACCCACATATAATCTTTGCTTGCAGTATCTGCCGGAACAAATACTACACTTTGATCTTATTTTATTGAGAAAGAAAAAATTGAACATAAAAAACGTACAAAAAATTAAATTCAACAAAATTAGGCACAAGGCCCTACAAGAAATTGGGAGGGGGAGGGTACAGGGTCTTTTTGACTATGTAACAGATGAGACTTTGAAGTCTTACTCTTGACTGGCAACATTTACCAAAATACCTCAATCACTCTGTGGATCCTAATCTAACTAATAACCCCAGCGTTCAATGTAAAATTTAACTATGTACAATTTGTATATTCATTTCTGTATGTTGTGTGTGCATTTTTTTTTTCTTTTTTTTTTTTGTGTGTGTGTGTGTATGTGTGAGAAAATAAAGTTCGATTTCATTAGAAAGAGTTCTTGAATTAATTGGCATAAAATGTTCGTGGAGTGGGAAAAAACTAATGAAAATGTTCATTTCAAAAATAAGGAAAAAACTACTAATGTGTTGTTAGTAGGACCCCCCTGTACTATTCTATGTGGCTAGATCCCCCACTGTTTTCCGGGGAACCGAAAACAAGCAGAGCATCCCTAATGGGGTTTGGGGAAGTCGCCTTAATGGAGGTGGGAGAAAATAAAGCAACGGATGGAGGGGGTAGGAAGGTGACCTCTGAGTAGGGGGATGACCGGGGGCATCAGAAAATAAAGATGAGGAGCAGGGGGGTTGGGCAGACTCAGAGGTTCTCTAATACCAAAAAATAAAATCAGGAACAGGATCTCATTTGTACCACCAGTCAAGAGTTACTTTACTGAACTTATAATGCTAACCTAGGCGGGATGGGTTCCATAGGACCCAGCACCGCCCATGCCATGCCTAAGGAGGGAACACGTATTGAAACTTGGCTCCTCGACGGATGCACAAACTAGTGCTGTGCACCCACCTCTTGTCAAATTCCACTCTAGGCAACCTCTTCCAATCGCATCTGATCTTTACTTTAAGCAAATGTTTAAAGTAAACGATCAGATCCCGATCAGGAACAGATGTCCCTTCGTGGACCAACTTGAGGCGCGCGATCCAAATGGTCATGCGCGCTACTGCTAGGATCGCCAGGAAAACCAAACTTTCCTCCCTGGGGAACGGCGGCTCCATGTTGTACACAAAAGTTCCTACGTCGAGATCGAGCAGACACTCGGCATCGATGCGAGCTGTTACCCCCTCGACGTACTTTAATAGGGGCTGTATCCGGCTGCAACTAAAAAACGCGTGCTCGATTGTTTCGGGCTCGCGTTCGTCACAGCACGGACAGAAGCGACTGGTATGTTCTTTATACCGGAAAAGTACGTCGAAGAGGGGCAGCGCATTTCGGACCAGTCGCCAAGTCAGGGAGAATTCCGAGTTATTCAGAACCTCCCGTCCCGGCGCCCAACGCCATTGAGAACGGACAACCTCCATCGACCATCCCATCCGCCTACAAAGTGGATCCTTCGCGGTCCCCTCCACTAAATCCCGATACAGTCTCTTCCTTGGCTGATCGAGGACATTGGTCCCCGGCAAAGCTCTAAGAGCGGTTCGGCATTCGGAGAAGAACTTGGACTCCCCCTTCGGTCTACGACGACCTTCTACCGAAGGGTTGGGTTTGAGATTGGGAAACGAGTTCTCAACCACAGGGACCCAAGGAGCGTCTCCTTCAAGCGAACGACCCAGGAAAGCCAATCTCTCGGCATTTCTATGACACAAGAGACTGGGCTGACCCAGGCCTCCCTCGCTCGGACTTTGAACACAGACCTCTCTGCAGACATAATGCTTACCCTCGTTCCACAAAAGTGAATCGAGGCGCCCTTGTAAGCGGGTTAGTCGTTCTGCAGGGAGAGGAAGTACAGACAAACGGTAAAGGATGAGCGGAAAGACGTATGTAGCACACGCCTCCGCCCGACCCTTCAAGGACAATTTCCTTCCAATCCAAGTCTTTACTGACCTTAGACTGTACTTCCGACCAATTCTTTTCCAGCTGAAGTCCCGGTCCAAACCAGACACCGAGAATGCGGACCGGTCCATCGGTCCAGCTGAAAATACCTGGAAGCGAGTTTACCCCGGTCCAGGCCCCCAACCGCAGGCCAACAGACTTGCTACGGTTGAAGATGGCCCCTGTTACTTCTTCGTATCGAGCGAGCGCCTCGACCACCGCTTGAACGTCCGTGAGGCAAGACACGAACACGGTGACGTCATCGGCGAACGCGGAAACCCTGGCTCGTGTGCCTCCAGGGAGAGCTATTCCGCGCAGGACTGGTGTAGCCGCCTCGTCCCTTAACTTGCGAAGGAGGGGTTCCAACGCCAGGACATACAACAGAGGCGACAGCGGACAACCCTGTCGCACCGACCGAGAGACAGCGAATGACTCCGACAGCTTACCGTTGATCTGCACCGCTACCGTCGGCCTGTCATACAGAACAAAGATCCACTTGCGGAAGTCCGGATTAAATCCGGCGGCCTCTAGCACAGATCCTAGGAACCGATGGTCGACCCTATCGAATGCCTTGGACTGATCCAAACTGATCAGCGCGGCTTCGGCGTCGTCTTCTGTCCCCTCTATGATCGAGCGTATCAAGTGCAAATTGTCTTGAATCGATCTCCCCTTCACAGCATAAGTCTGGTCCGGTTCGATCAAGTCAGTGATGACAACCTGCAAGCGATTCGCAAGAATCTTTGCCAAAATCTTTAACTCTGTGTTTAGCAGAGTCAAGGGCCTAAAATCATCAAAGTTTTCCCTCCCACCATGCCGTTGACCTTTCCTCAGCAATGTGATCACACCCTTGGTCACCTGTCCAGGGATGGAACCCTGGGCAAACCAATGGTTGAACATATCCTTCAGAATAGGGACCAACATGGGCGACAGCCTCAAGTAAAACTCGTAGGGTAAACCATCAAGCCCCGGGGATTTGTTATAGCCGACCTGCTTCAACGCAGTAATGACCTCATGCTCAGTAATAAGACCATCACAGCTAGCCGCCCGAGCCGCCGTGAGGCGGGGCGAGTCAGCCAAATAGCTGCCAAACTCATCAACCCTGAGTCCGGGTAGTTGGGTGAAGCGCACCGATAGATGCTCCTGAAACCCCTCGCAGATCTCCCGAGTCGATACTAAGGGGTGTCCTTCCAGGTTATGTACTTTACGAATGTACCCATCCGAACCGCGCCTTAAAGCAGCCTTACGCTCAACAGCGTCAACATTCACAGCCTCGTTAGAAACTTTGTTTAACCTAGCCCTAACTACTTGACCTTCATACCGCTCGCTAGCCAAGCGGTTGAGATCTTGTTTAGCTAGTGCTAGCTCTAGGGGTCCCCCCCCCTCCACCGCCCGGGTCAGCTTATCCTCTAAACGCTTCTTTGCCTTAGCCTTATCTATTGCGAGGCGTTGGCTATACTGGACAGAGAAGCGCCTAATTTTGGCCTTTAGACTAACCCACCACTTACTCCCTGTAACCGCCCCCACTAAAGCCCGCTGAATTAGCTCAGTGACCTTCAACCGGTAGTCCTCCAGCTCCAACAAGGTGCTGTTGAACTTCCAGTATCCAGCCAGTTTAGGCCTAGCACTTAAGCTCAGACGGGCCATAACAAGTTTATGGTCCGAGTGTCCTAGCAAGTGGAACGTGGGGCAAGATAGGAAGTCTACATCACCTCTTCTAACTAACATCCGATCCAAGTAAGTGCTTGGATGGGAAGGCACTACAGGATGCCACGTCCACATCTCCCGCCCCGGATGATCCAGACGAAATCTGTCGACGAGATCGCACGAGGCCATCAGGTCAGACAGACTGCTGTCACACCACGCCGACCCGCTAGTCCCCCCGACCTTATCTATTTTGGAATCAAGGATTGCATTCCAATCCCCCATTAAAACTAACCGTTCCGGATCCACTAAGAAGCCCTCCAACCGTCGAAGAAAGACTGCTCTCTCCACAGCAGCATTGGGAGCATAAACAGCAACAATCCGAAAAACACTACAATTAACAGCAACATCAACAACAAGCACCCGCCCGTCCTCGCCTGCGTGAACAACATTCACCGACGCTGACAGGGTGCGACTCACTAGCAAGGAGATTCCACGACTATAGGTATTGCCATATGCTGAGTAGACATCGTAATCGTTTACCAGCACCTGACAATCCACGTCACAAACAAAGTGGGTCTCCTGGATAGCAGCAATATCTACCTTGAGGGACACCAAGTCTCTCACAACGCGCGAGGCCTTGCTTCGACACCTGATGCCCCTCACATTCAATGTAGCCAAGTTCAAAGACATGATCACTTACCTCAAGCACTGTCACAGACGGGTCTGAAATCCTGGGCAGTGAGGACATGGCAGGCCTGGCCAAGGCTGCCGGTAAGTAAATCCGATGAAGGTGATCCATCCTTGGCCACGCCCCCCACGTCCAGGGGGAAGGTTAGTTTGAGTGCCCTGTATAGCGATGGGTGTACATACATGGGGATTCTACCCTCACATTTAAAGAAAATGTTGGTCAGTGAAGGATGGTCCCTATCCACCAGCTGCTGGCCTGGGATCGCATTCTTCGCTGCCTTAATCATTGCCCACATTCCTCCAGTCCTAGCGTCCTTGTCGACCCTAACGAAAGTGGTCAACAAGGGAGCGTCCTTGAATTTAGTGGGGTCTGTTACTAGGTCTCCACCGACTTTTTCAAAGTTTTTAAGTTTATTGTACCGGACCTTCTGTTGTCCTTTAAGGTCCGGAGCCGGTTGGAGAGGGTCTGTTTCACAAATCCTGCTTCCTGGCAGGAAGGGGAGCTTTTTGGTCCGTTCAGTGCGGACTTTGGGAGTGGGGGAGGGGACCTCTTTTGGTTGATGTGGAGGCTGAGCGCTTGGGGAGGGGGTAGCCTGCTCGTTTTCTTCTTTTTGGCTCCTGTCACGGGATGAGGGGCGGGAAGAGTTTCTTGGGGCCTTTATAGGAGAGGGGGAAGGTTGTTCGGGTTGCTGGGGTGTTGGGATCACAGGGGGCTCATCCTGTGTTGTTGTTGCGAGGGAGTCCTTCTCAGTCTCAGTGGGGGTAGGATGGTTTGCGCGTGTCTTGCGGCTTTTCCTCCTCCTGGCTCTCCTGATCTCTGTTGCACTCAGGGCCATAGAGACTGTTGTTGTCTCTTCCTCTGCCTCTGACGCGGCCTCCTCCTCAGATTCTGGTAGTTTCCTCTTGTTTGAGGAGGAGGGTGTCTGTGCGTCCATTTTCTCCGTCTCGCTCTTCGGTTGTTCTTGGTCTTGGGTGACTGTCTGCAAGGATGGCTGTTTGTTGATCTTGCCTTTCTTTACGACCGTCACCCAGCCTGTCGGTGCCTCTGGAGGATTTGTGGCCGGCGCGGGAGCAGCGGCTTGATTTGTTGTCACGCTTGTTCCCGCCGCTTTTGTGGGCTTCTTCCCTCCATTCCTCTTTGGACAGTCCTTCGCCATATGCCCTTGTTGTGTGCACAGCCAGCAATGAGGCCTCCTCCCTTCCACTATAAGGGAGAGTGTCCACTCTCCGAACTTGAGTGTGGCTGGGATGGCGTAGAATCCAGCCTTGTCCAGGACCATCTGTACTTTGTAGTCCCCGGTCATGATGTTTCTTAATCCGCGGACCGGGGTGACTTCCTCTACGTCTCCATACTGGCTTAGGATAGCCCCCAGTTGTTTGGCCTCCATATAGCAGGGGACGTTTAGAGCAGAAACATTTGCTCTCCTCTTGTTCATATAGATGGGTTGGAGCTTTATGTTCCTGCTCTGATGGCAGGTCCTGGACAGCCTGACTGCGTCTTCGGAGGTGGGGAGCAGAACATCCCACTGTGCATAACTCCTTCTACAGATGTAGTTGGCGGGAATGTTCTGCTCCAGCAACACGTTCATCATGGTGTCCTTGTTGACGCCCGTCAGACCCCTTGTCTTGGTGTCTGAAGTTATCAGCGAGAGCACTCTTTTCTCCAGAACTTCCACTTGACCCGGGAGGGGTTGGATGTTGTTCCCCTGGGTATACTCCTTGTAAGTGGAGTCGAAGAGTGCTCTGTAGTCTTCGGGCGTCAACTTCCCTTGCTGCTCTTTGGGGCCCCATGCCGGTCCTCCATCCTGGTGGGTGTCAGCTGGACTCGGGTTGGGGGGCGTAGCTGGTGTTGTGGGGCTCTCCATTGTCATGGGCATTTTTGGTTTCGGAACGGGGCCGTTACCAGGCAAAGTAGGCCATTGTGTTTTTGGCGTTGTTTCGTCCTGGCTTGGTTTGCTCTCCGGGCCGCTCCCCTTTCTTATTTTCTTCCTTTGCTGGGTTGCTGTCCCCTTGGGGGATGGAGGTGTCTCCCCTTCTGGTGCCGTGTTCCCAGCTGGAGCCTTGGTGGGTACTGTCAAGGGTGTCTCTCCTTCCAGCTTGCTTTTGTTACCACTGGCCGGAGAGCCACCACTTTTCCGTATTTGGTCCTCTTGGGGAGTGTTGGGGGGCCAATCACTGTCTTCCCCGCCGAATAGTGAGCAGATGGAGGCTATTACATCTTCATCCAGCACCTCGGTTTGGTCCGCGGTGCTGTTTTCCTCCTTTTCTGTTGGGGAGTCGCCCTTTGGGGGAGCGGGGGATGGGTTCCCCGGTCTTCCTCCCTTGGTTCTGCCGTCCTGGGGTGCAGCTGGTTGGCTGGGTTCTGCACTTTCCCCAGATAGTGACTTAACGGCAGCTTTTTCCGCTGGGTTGCCCTCGTGGGGAGCGGTTGCAGGTGCTTTTCGGGGGGTCGCCGCGGGCTGCGGCCCTACCCTCCCGCTTTCTTCCAAGGTCGCCGCGCGCCGGGGCCCTACCTTGTTTCCTGGCGCCGTCTCGCCGGGAGATGCATCAGCTCCCTCACATAGGGAGTTGTTCGCAGTTGAGATGCTGCGCATTTGGGGTGACGTACCCCTCCTGCCTGGCATCGTGGCGGTTGCACTGGCTGCTGGCGCGGACCAAAGTGTAGTGGGGGAAAAGAAAACCCAGGGGAATGGAGGGGGAGGAGGGGGAGGAGGGGGAGGAGCGGACTTTGAAGAAATTAGAGTTTTTGACTTCGGTGCTAGCGGGTCAGAGTGCCGCGTCGCAATTAAGAGAGAGAGGGGATAGGCATCCCTGCCCACAGAGGGGAGCAGAAACGAAGCACCCGCCCTACCCCACGTCACCCTACCCACTAACGTACCCCAACGGAAGCGAGAAAGAGAACCCTGTCTGCTCGATCCACTGGGAGAGCAGCGAAGATAGACAAAGTTTGGGCCTGGCAGGTCAGAGTGCTGCTCAGGCAATTAAGTGTGGAGAAATTAGACCATCCCCTGTCTCTAGAGGGAAGAGACCGGAACGAAGAAAAAACGCATGCAAAAAAAAAAAACAACAAAAGCAGGTCTCAACTACCAGCTAGTGGTGCTGGTCCCGAGATTCCAGTCTCCCAAAAAAGGGGATCGGTTTCCGGGTCCAAGCTCCCACAAATGTGGAGTCGGTCCTTTAGGTCCTGACTCCCCAAAGGAGGGGGTCGGTCCTTGCTAACAAAAGTTAGTATGAAAACACCTTAACCTAGCCCGAAAGCCCGGTGGCGGAAAGTTTAGTAACTGAGAGAACAGATACTACACTTTGATCTTGTTTATATATTTTATTGAGAAAGAAAAAATTGAACATAAAAAACGTACAAAAAATTCAATTCAACAAAATTAGGCACAAGGCCCTACAAGAAATTGGGAGGGGGAGGGTACAGGGTCTTTTTGACTATGTAACAGATGAGACTTTGAAGTCTTACTCTTGACTGGCAACATTTACCAAAATACCTCAATCACTCTGTGGATCCTAATCTAACTAATAACCCCAGCGTTCAATGTAAAATTTAACTATGTACAATTTGTATATTCATTTCTGTATGTTGTGTGTGCATTTTTTTTTTTTTTTTTTTTTTTGTGTGTGTGTGTATGTGTGAGAAAATAAAGTTCGATTTCATTAGAAAGAGTTCTTGAATTAATTGGCATAAAATGTTCGTGGAGTGGGAAAAAACTAATGAAAGTGTTCATTTCAAAAATAAAGAAAAAACTACTAATGTGTTGTTAGTAAGACCCCCCTGTACTATTCTATGTGGCTAGATCCCCCACTGTTTTCCGGGGAACCGAAAACAAGCAGAGCATCCCTAATGGGGTTTGGGGAAGTCGCCTTAATGGAGGTGGGAGAAAATAAAGCAACGGATGGAGGGGGTAGGAAGGTGACCTCTGAGTAGGGGGATGATCGGGGGCATCAGAAAATAAAGATGAGGAGCAAGGGGGGTTGGGCAGACTCAGAGGTTCTCTAATACCAAAAAATAAAATCAGGAACAGGATCTCATTTGTACCACCAGTCAAGAGTTACTTTACTGAACTTATAATGCTAACCTAGGCGGGATGGGTTCCGTAGGACCCAGCACCGCCCATGCCATGCCTAAGGAGGGAACACGTATTGAAACTTGGCTCCTCGACGGATGCACAAACTAGTGCTGTGCACCCACCTCTTGTCAAATTCCACTCTAGGCAACCTCTTCCAATCGCATCTGATCTTTACTTTAAGCAAATGTTTAAAGTAAACGATCAGATCCCGATCAGGAACAGATGTCCCTTCGTGGACCAACTTGAGGCGCGCGATCCAAATGGTCATGCGCGCTACTGCTAGGATCGCCAGGAAAACCAAACTTTCCTCCCTGGGGAACGGCGGCTCCATGTTGTACACAAAAGTTCCTACGTCGAGATCGAGCAGACACTCGGCATCGATGCGAGCTGTTACCCCCTCGACGTACTTTAATAGGGGCTGTATCCGGCTGCAACTAAAAAACGCGTGCTCGATTGTTTCGGGCTCGCGTTCGTCACAGCGCGGACAGAAGCGACTGGTATGTTCTTTATACCGGAAAAGTACGTCGAAGAGGGGCAGCGCATTTCGGACCAGTCGCCAAGTCAGGGAGAATTCCGAGTTATTCAGAACCTCCCGTCCCGGCGCCCAACACCATTGAGAACGGACAACCTCCATCGACCATCCCATCCGCCTACAAAGTGGATCCTTCGCGGTCCCCTCCACTAAATCCCGATACAGTCTCTTCCTTGGCTGATCAAGGACATTGGTCCCCGGCAAAGCTCTAAGAGCGGTTCGGCATTCGGAGAAGAACTTGGACTCCCCCTTCGGTCTACGACGACCTTCTACCGAAGGGTTGGGTTTGAGATTGGGAAACGAGTTCTCAACCACAGGGACCCAAGGAGCGTCTCCTTCAAGCGAACGACCCAGGAAAGCCAATCTCTCAGCGTTTCTATGACACAAGAGACTGGGCTGACCCAGGCCTCCCTCGCTCGGACTTTGAACACAGACCTCTCTGCAGACATAATGCTTACCCTCGTTCCACAAAAGTGAATCGAGGCGCCCTTGTAAGCGGGTTAGTCGTTCTGCAGGGAGAGGAAGTACAGACAAACGGTAAAGGATGAGCGGAAAGACGTATGTAGCACACGCCTCCGCCCGACCCTTCAAGGACAATTTCCTTCCAATCCAAGTCTTTACTGACGATTTGAGCTTAGACTGTACTTCCGACCAATTCTTTTCCAGCTGAAGTCCCGGTCCAAACCAGACACCGAGAATGCGGACCGGTCCATCGGTCCAGCTGAAAATACCTGGAAGCGAGTTTACCCCAGTCCAGGCCCCCAACCGCAGGCCAACAGACTTGCTACGGTTGAAGATGGCCCCTGTTACTTCTTCGTATCGAGCGAGCGCCTCGACCACCGCTTGAACGTCCGTGAGGCAAGACACGAACACGGTGACGTCATCAGCGAACGCGGAAACCCTGGCTCGTGTGCCTCCAGGGAGAGCTATTCCGCGCAGGACTGGTGTAGCCGCCTCGTCCCTTAACTTGCGAAGGAGGGGTTCCAACGCCAGGACATACAACAGAGGCGACAGCGGACAACCCTGTCGCACCGACCGAGAGACAGCGAATGACTCCGACAGCTTACCGTTGATCTGCACCGCTACCGTCGGCCTGTCATACAGAACAAAGATCCACTTGCGGAAGTCCGGATTAAATCCGGCGGCCTCTAGCACAGATCCTAGGAACCGATGGTCGACCCTATCGAATGCCTTGGACTGATCCAAACTGATCAGCGCGGCTTCGGCGTCGTCTTCTGTCCCCTCTATGATCGAGCGTATCAAGTGCAAATTGTCTTGAATCGATCTCCCCTTCACAGCATAAGTCTGGTCCGGTTCGATCAAGTCAGTGATGACAACCTGCAAGCGATTCGCAAGAATCTTTGCCAAAATCTTTAACTCTGTGTTTAGCAGAGTCAAGGGCCTAAAATCATCAAAGTTTTCCCTCCCACCATGCCGTTGACCTTTCCTCAGCAATGTGATCACACCCTTGATCACCTGTCCAGGGATGGAACCCTGGGCAAACCAATGGTTGAACATATCCTTCAGAATAGGGACCAACATGGGCGACAGCCTCAAGTAAAACTCGTAGGGTAAACCATCAAGCCCCGGGGATTTGTTATAGCCGACCTGCTTCAACGCAGTAATGACCTCATGCTCAGTAATAAGACCATCACAGCTAGCCGCCCGAGCCGCCGTGAGGCGGGGCGAGTCAGCCAAATAGCTGCCAAACTCATCAACCCTGAGTCCGGGTAGTTGGGTGAAGCGCACCGATAGATGCTCCTGAAACCCCTCGCAGATCTCCCGAGTCGATACTAAGGGGTGTCCTTCCAGGTTATGTACTTTACGAATGTACCCATCCGAACCGCGCCTTAAAGCAGCCTTACGCTCAACAGCGTCAACATTCACAGCCTCGTTAGAAACTTTGTTTAACCTAGCCCTAACTACTTGACCTTCATACCGCTCGCTAGCCAAGCGGTTGAGATCTTGTTTAGCTAGTGCTAACTCTAGGGGGTCCCCCCCTCCACCGCCCGGGTCAGCTTATCCTCTAAACGCTTCTTTGCCTTAGCCTTATCTATCGCGAGGCGTTGGCTATACTGGACAGAGAAGCGCCTAATTTTGGCCTTAAGACTAACCCACCACTTACTCCCTGTAACCGCCCCCTACTACACTTTGATCTTGGCCAAAAGGCCATGTAACATTAGTGTAGTATATTTTTATTTGTCATGATACAATCATTCCAGTTATTGCCTTTTTGTTTGGGTGGAGAGTAACAAAGTATCTTTTTTGTTGTTTTGAACCACCCTCCTTGGCATTAGCTCCTCCTTTGATGGGATGTAGCATAGTAGTTGTTTATCATAATATCATTCAGTCAACTCCTCTTTAGTGTAGTATCTGTACTGTTGCCATGAAACCAGCTTCCCATACATTACTTACCACCTCCTTTTGGGGAGGGGTAGTGATGTAGTATATGTTTGTTCGACACGATACCATCTGTCCAGGAACCACCTTCTCCATTAAAGGGGAGGGCAGTGTACTATATGGTCATTCGTCATGCTATCATAAAATATGCAACCAGAGGAGGAGCATATTTTTACGTCTACATATAACTATTGCTTGGTGTTTCTCAAGACTGTTCTTCATTTAAACTTTAAAATTAATTTCAAATGGGCCATCTTAAACAAGGGACGCAACTCCGTATTGTTCATATAGAATTACTTTCCGTTAATTGAAATAAAAATGATATTTGGAAAATAGAAAAAACAACGTTTTACCAAAATTATTTTTTGTCCTTATCAAAGGTAAGCATCTCTGTATGGCCAAATAGAGAGTTACTTCCCCTTTTCTAAATTTGGTGGCCTTGTGTAAATAATTGTGAACTGGAAAAAAATCAATGAAACAAATTTGTCCCACACAAACGCTGATCTCAGGATATTAACGTGTCCCCTTTCATCAAAATTGTTTTGCTAGGATATTGTTATTATTTGCATTATATATTTCTGAATAATCATCGGTTTTAGATTTGTTAGGCTATATATGGCATGTCAACCATTTGAGGGGTATTTATTGAGAGTAATATACAAAGTGAAGAAAAAGGTCTAGCAAGCTAGTTTTCTAAATATGCTACAAAGGGAGAATCCAAGTGATGTAGTATTCAGGATGTATAAATAGATGGATCATCTACCATAGTTGATACTTCCTGATCAGAATTATATTTATGTGTTATATTGTCTGGTTCTGTATAACTTGGAGGAGTGTATTGCGAGTGTATATAAAACCATGTATATGTTATATAGTCGTCTATGTAATGTTTGTTGTGTATGTGTGTACATTTTTAACACATCTAATGAACATATATATATATATAACTACTTCATTTACTCACATAAAATTAATATACGAAAGTATAGATTTATGCGTAAACTTTAAGTATTTACTTCAAAAGTGCTCAATACGTAGGTAGAGCTAGTTAGTAATTTATAAAATATATATATGGCGATTAAGCTACACTGAGTATTCGGCGTTTCATCAACTCTAGGATTTCTCAGGCTTATGCGCATAAGCCTGACGAATCCTAGAGTTGATGAAACGCGGAATATTCAGTGTAGCTTAATCGCCATATATATTTTATAACTTACTATATATATATATATATATCGTCAACAACAGTTCAACAAACGGGAAATATAATATTTTATCAACAAACATTTCCTTAACAACAAAGGGGCATAACATTTGGAGAATTATATTTTGCCAAAGAGGAAAACATTACTTCATTCGTTTGGGGATTTTGGTTGATAAATCTGCCAAAAGCTGAAAAGAAGATTCCTTCCAAAGAAACGATGAGAAATAATATGAATCTAAGTACGAGGACTAGCTCAGCTGAGCATTTCTTAATTAGTATAGCAGGGATGAGATCAGGCGCACATGGTTATATTTCAGACAGCTTTTATTCCAAAATGATTTCCCGTTGGAAGATTGCATGCAGATCCTTATGCTACATTATTGCTATTTCCCTGCATCCGATAGCTTCCACAGCTGAACGATTCCCAACCAGCTGTGAACGGGTCTGTTTCATCTCTCTAGCTCTGTTTCTCTGTATATATTCATTCAAACTAGTCCTTGATACAACGTAATCTAACTCATATCTTTTAGCATGTTACTTTTGAATCACGTTTTTCTATCTATTAGAAACTTATTTTGTTTATCCATTCTTTCCTTAATTGTTTCTAAGTTAACCTAAATATTGCTTCTAAATTAACCTAAATATTATACTAAACATTTCTTCTTTCAAAGCTTTCTCTCAGCATATCTATTTATATATAACAGTCAACAAAATAATAATAATAATGTTCATTATCTATCATTTTAATTTTTATTAATAATAGTCGATTTTCCTAAATCGACTATCAGCAAGGCAACCTGATGTCGGCCCAACAAAATCTAACATATGTAATATTCTTTCAGTTGTCATGAAAGCATCCTCCTGGGTATTAGCTCCTCCTTTAAGTGGGGGGGGGTGCAATGTAGTATATATTTGTTCACCATAAAATTATGTTCTCAATCATTATCTCTTCAGGAATGGTTATGTAGTATCTTTACTGTTGTCACGAGACCATCCTTCAAGGCATTATCTTCTCGGTTAAGGAGGATGGTAGTGTAGTCAATGTTCATTTGTCATATATATATATATATATATATATATATAAAATATATTTTAGTCATCGACATACAGTCCTGTTTCGTTGTATCACAACTCATCAGTGCCGCTAGACTAGCACCTATCCCAAGCCGAGGATCGAACCTAGAACCGTCGTGATGACAGTCGGCAGTTCTACCCCTTGACCACGGAAGCGGTGCCCACAACTAATCTGTCCGAATGTCTATTTAAATAAACATCCGTCCGCCACTCGTAAAGTGCTCAAACGTTTGTTTGTAAACAAACCGCGAGCTTCGCATTTTTCAGCCAAATTAAGTAGCGAGTGAGATTATTTACGATAGTGCTCTACCCAAAGAGGGGGGCTATATAAAATATATTTTAGTCATCGACATACAGTCCTGTTTCGTTGTATCACAACTCATCAGTGCCGCTAGACTAGCACCTACTAACATAAACATGCAACTATTGAAAGGGCATATTTTTACTAGTATGTATTAGGTTGGTGCAAAAATAATATCGTTTTTTTTATACATAGTTGAATGTCAAAAAACATTATTTTTGCACTAACCTAATATCACAATTGTTTCTTCTTTCAGAGATCGTTATTCATTTAAACATCACATCATCCTCCATGATTGATATTCCATGGTCAGAATTATATTTTTTGAAACTAATCTCTCAGTATCGTATCCTTTTGATGTTTCTGTAATGCAATACAGATAGTTGTAAAAATAGATCTGAAAGCGAAAACTGTATCCTAATCATCAGATGACCACACTTCTTTCTGGTTAGCAAATAGCATATGCTTGGATATTTTTAAGTTTAATTCAATTCAATTCAATTTGAACACCATGATTGCAACAACACGAGCTAAACCTAATCATCTCCATTTCTCCGTAAAAAAAAAAAATAAATAAAAAGTGAATCATGCATGGTCCCCCATGAACGAGGCATAAAAAATGACTAAGTTCAGCATTTGCCCACTTCCGCATTTAGCCCCAAAAATATCGTAGGGGATGTCAAATCCTGGTAAAAATGAACAAACGGTGCAGTTTTACGTCTTTACATAGATAAATTTGAGTTCTGCACCATGCAAAAAAACGAAATGACCTAAGTCCATCATTTGCGTCCCCCCCCCATTTTGCCCTATAAGTCCCCAAGGCCTTAACATATTTAAATTTGAGTTCACCACCATGCAAAACTGCTAAATAGACATACGCAGAAAATTTGGACAAATATGATAAAATAGTCCCAAAAATGGAGTGTTTTTATTAGCCCTAAAAGAGCCTCTGGAACACATCCAAGGGTTATCGCGAAGTATAGACAAACAAAATTATATAGAAATTAGTTACAACTTTTTAGAAAGTTTTATAAAAATCCAAGGCATCAATTTTTTTTGATAAACACAAAATTGTACACTTTAGCCATTTTAACTCGAAAAGCACCCCTAGGGGGGACAACTGGAGTTTTTCCGGAAGATCCGTTCTGTTACTTTTTTTTACTTATATCATGTTTAATGTTTGTGCAAAATTTAAAAAAATTCCAAGGTGTAGCTATTGAGAAAAGTGCGGACAGACGAACGGACAAGTGTGAATTTACAGGTGCACCCTTCTTTTGTCTTGGGACCAATAAGCATAAGACACCAACTGAGAACAAATTTGATCAACTAGCCGACAACAGATATTAGGAGGGATAGCTTCAAAGGGACAATGTTGTCTCAGTCAGCTTTCTATTTCATGCCTCATGAATATGTGGATGTTGCTTTAAATTGTTGCGTTGTTAGTGCATTTTTTACATCACTTGATAGCCTATTCCAAGGTTCATGGATTCTCTTTTGTTTCAATCAAATCAGCAGTGGAGAAGTTTCATGTAGTGCCCGTGTAATCCTCTTTCTTGTGCAGGAGTGAATAAAATGTTCTGAGGTGTATTATAATGAGATTGTAGCCCAAATCAAATTACCACATAATTCGAATTCAACAAAAGGCCTGCTGTTATCGCCCTCTGATCCAGCCAGCAGAATTTGAATACTATCACCAAGAAACCCAATCAAAACTCAATCACCTACGTTTCTGTATAAAATATAACAAGAATAAACATAGAACACAAACTGGGAGCCAATTTGACTTACTGCCCAATGACAGACATTAGACAGGGACAGCTTCAAAGAAAGAATGCTGTCTCAGTCAGCTTTCTATTTCATGCTTCATAAATATGTGGATGTTACTGCATATGTATATATCTATGTGTATATGCTTGCAACTATTTGTACTCGTATGTATTTGTATATGTGTTTCGTTTCTAAACATGTTTTTTAATTCAATTCATTTGGCAAAAATAAAACAATTGTGCTCTCTTTTTGATTCAAATGTTTCATGTAATGGCCGCATCATCCTCTTTCCTGTGCAGGAGTGAATAAAAGAGCCTGAGGTATATTATAATGAGATTGTAGACCCAAATCAGATTACCGCATAATTGTTGGTGTTCAATGGAGAAAATGTTAAGCTTTTTCAGTCGGATATCTTAGCGCAGATCCGATAGACCCTGCTCCATTCGAGTAGACAGACTTTGAAAAACTGTGCCTAACTGTTTAGCCATGCATTATGGACTACTTGAAATTATCTAGGAAAAACATTGAAACTTACTTAATATAAAAATGTAATATAAGTTGACAGTGTGAGACCACATGTGTTTCCTCTCACTCAACAATTGCTGACTTCATTGCTATGTGATGTGGTTTTCTCTTTCATCTTTTCTTCTAGCCATGTCATTGTTTCTCACATTACATCAACGTTAGTTGATGTCAGCTCATCTTGATCTGCTCCAAGCCACAACCTGTGTTCCACTGTCAAACTGGAAATTGTCCTCAATTGTCACAAACCAAAGACTGCCTGTAAACGGTGACGGAACTCATTGCCACTCCTAAAACTAACTCTAAACATATTGACCTCCATTGTTTGGTATTTTGTTCCCATTCACTACATCTTGATTAAGAATCCTATTTTAATTTCCTTTGTGTGCCCTGGTGAACAACTTCCTATACTTTTGTTCTGCTGATAAACTTATTTCCTTTTTTTTTTTTAATTTTTAAAATATTTTCTCTTTTTTTATTTTATTCCAATAATTTTCGGAGGGTGGAACGTCGATAGTATCACAACTGTATTTGTAATTCATTTTATTTGGATTCTTCGGATTATTGTTCTCATTTCTAGTGCTGTTTGCACAATACCTTGGTCAATGTAATATCTGACCATCTTCAGGCGTATCTTATCAAACGTGGGAATCTACACAAAATTTCGAACAAAACCCCCTTATTTATTTAATCCACGAGGGGAGATGCATACTCTAAATCCGACAAGCAACTTAGTCTCATCCCTTTACAGTAGAGATCCCTCTTTCCCAGAACTGCGGGTCTTTGGAACTCCCTTCCGGGATTCTGCTTTCCTAACTGTACTGATATGCAGAAGTTCAAGTGTAATGTGAACAAACATCTTTCTACTCATCTCCCTTCATAATGACCCTGCTAATTAAGTCCCTGATAGTAGCCCCCTGCTTCAAAGTGGCACTGTGCCTTGTTTGGGGTGAAAATTGAATAATAAAAAAAAAAAGAAGATAGATTCGCTGCATTAGACAAGAAAAACCTGAAGAAGGTCGGAGGTTACATGGACCAAAACGTTGTGAGAATAACACTTAAGATGAGAACAGTAGTCTGAATAATCCAAATAATACGAATTGTCAATCCTCATCTCAAAAATTTAGAAACATGTATATGTAATTGTTTGAAACAATGTTACATAATGGCATTGTTAAAAGTTTAATTAATTATTATCGATCTATATATCTGTCTACCAATCTCTGTACTTATCTATCCAGTGATATTGTTAAAATAGTTTATATTGGGAGTTATTTATTGTTTCTAGAACATGTATATGTAATTGTTTGAAACAAGATTGTACATGGCTTGCTGTTAGAAGGAGTGATCACTTTTATCGGTCCTGGATATGACCTTAAACTATGTCCGATGGTGAAGCCCCAGCTTGCAGGCTTTGAGGAGTGTGGAGCTAGCCTTTAATTGCCATTGCTCCCAGGTCCACTCTGACTCGGAGTGATAGTACCTGTTAGGGTTCCAACTCTGGGTTGAATAGAAACCGACATGCAAAAAACAAATATATGCTATTAAAAAAATTTTCTTCAAAATCACCGGATTTGGCATTAAATAACCTGAAAAGGGTTGATATGCCGTAAAACAAAAACAACCAACCACTTTTATCAATGCACCCATTTTTCTTCTTTGGTTCTATTTTTCCATACAATACTGACTATTTTTTTTAATATATATGTTCTCTCTCTCTCTCTCTCTCTCTCTCACTCTCTCTCTCTCCCTTTACTGTTGCTTCTAAGTACTCTTACTCTTTCTTTCCTTTTCACTATATCTCACACCACTCTCTCTTGTTGGTGCACTTTCTCTCTTTCTCTCTCTATATTTTGAGGTCTCTCTCTAACTGACCATCGCTGTCTCTATCGATAGTTGATAGCTCTCATACTTTTTTCCAATATGTTCTCTCTCTCTCCCTCACTCTCTTTCTCTGATAGAGTGCCAAAGAGAAAGAAACGATGAAATAAGAAGGAGAGAAACATGTCTTCCTCTCTGTATATATCATATGTTCTCCCTCTCTCTCTCTCTCTCTCTCTCTCTCTCTCTCTCTCTCTCTCTCTTATTCCCTCACATATGTTTGCTTCTCACTTATATTTTGCTATCATAATTCCTCCTCTGTCTCTCTCTATCATATTTTCTTCGCCTTCTCTCTCATATGTTTCCTTTCTCTCTCTTTCTCTCTCTCTCTCATATGTTCTCATCCCTCTCTCCCTCTCTCTTATGTGTTCTCCTCTTTCTCTCTCCCCCATATGTTCTCTCTCTTATATGTTCTCCTCTCTCTCTCTCTCTCTCTCTCTCTCTTTCATATATCCTCCTCTCTCATATTTTTTATTCTCATTCCCATATCTTTTCCACTTCTTCCTCTCTCTCTCTCTCTCTCTCTCTCTCATATATCCTCCTCTCTCATATTTTTTATTCTCATTCCCATATCTTTTCCACTTCTTCCTCTCTCTCTCTCTCTCCCTCACTCTCTCTCTCTCTCTTTCATATATCCTCCTCTCTCATATTTTTTATTCTCATTCCCATATCTTTTCCACTTACCCCCTCCCTCTCTCTCTCTCATAATCTCATCTTTCCCTCATACGTTCTCTCCTTCTTTTTCACTCTTTTTTTCTCTCTTTGATACGTTATCACTTTCGATCACTGTCCCTTCCTCTCTCACTTTCTATCTTACCTTACCCTTACACCACCCCCGTGCCCCAAATAACCTATATCTAGCCAGGCTTATCATATTAAATTATCTTCTTGTCATTTTTCCAAACTTAGTATCCATTTACTTCAACTCTTTAGCCTGGAGATCAAACAAAGCCCAGAAAATCAAAAATTAATCATAAATTATCTTTCTTTTTTCCGTTTTGCTCGAGCTGTTTCTTAAAATATGTGCAAGGTCATCCGGAGATGTCCCTGTTTATTCATATACATTAGCATTTCGGATACCCCAAACTAGCACCTTATCCCGAATATTTTAGGGTCGCAAACATGAGAAATTTCTGACCGCATGTTCTGTGAGGTTAAGCATTAACAGAGTTGATACTAACTTGTTCCCATTTTATGAAGTTTGCCAATAAATGTTTTTTTACGGCGTATCAACCCGTTTCAGTTACAGTAATACCTTGAGATATGAATGCACTGATACGATTTTTTTAAAATACGACAATACATTGTATCTATATTTACGCCCTAAGATACGACGAATTTTTTGGAGATACGATTTAAAACATCACACGGCACCAAAACATTAAAAAACGGAAAGCCAAAAAATATACAAAGCAAGAAAAAAGTTTGTATGTGTGTGTGTGTGGTATGTAAAGTTTGTGTGTGTGGACATACGAATGCACAGTTTTTGAAATACAACGATGCATTTTAGTATCTGTTCTTCAGATGCTGCACTTCATTTTCTTGTTCTCTTTCGGTGGAGGAGAAATCCTTCGCGACTGAGACAATTTTTTATTTTTGTACCTTTTCTCCACGTTAAAAAACGACCCTGGTGTCTAACTCTGTCCCGTGGGGAGGCATAGTAAATAGGTACAACGATGCATTTTATCTATATTTCCGCCCTAAAATACGCCGATTTTTTTAGATACGATTTCCAAAATCACACGATGCCAAAAAATTAAAAAAAAAGCGTCATTTTCATGGCAAGTGCTTGTCTGAGCTCCAATCTATAGTTCCCCCTTACGAAACTTTCATGACTAACACTCGTCTAGCTGAAAAACTATCAATAATTTCCCCACACTCTTTATCTATGCCTAAACCTAAACGTAGATTCCATGAATAAAGCTTCGTTTCTTAGAACTGCATGCTTGCGGAAATTTCTTATTCCCATGCTTTCCAGCTGACTCTCTTCAAATCCAACGTGATAAGTTCTTGATGAGCCGCCCCCTTCTTGGGATAAGTGTATGTTCAAAACTCTGACCTAAAAATGAGACAACAAAAGTACCGAGTTACAATATATACAAAGAATACATTTATTTCCGAGCAATGTAGAAACAACAAGAGAGCGTGTGTGCGTGTGTGCAGGTGTGAGCATTCAAAAACTTGAAATGTTCACTGTGTGTAAATGCATGCGAACAGGTAAAGTTCTGATGAGTTCCTTGTGAATGCATGTGTACTGAGTGTTCAGATAAGTTCGTTAATGTTGCTGTAGACATGTGTCGTCTTACTTTGAGAAAAAAAAATGTATTCATTGTAAGTTTATTGCTGCCTTGCATCTTTACCTTAGAATGAACCTTACGCCTGTCGAGGCGAACGGAATGTACGTCTGATCACATTGGAGGTTCGGACGAAATAGAGAGAGAGATATATATAGAACAGAAGCAGAAACAAAAATGCAAAACAGGAAGTAGAAACGCTACCTGTCAGACAAATCGAAAACTAAGACAAGGGCAAATAACCGTTGCGTCATTGATGAATGTTTGTTTACGTGTGTTCACGACACCCTTAAGTAATCCAATTTACCTAGTTTCCACTATTAACGATTACTACCATATTGTCCCATTGACTATTATACGCTCATTAACCCTTATTCTCGAGTGCCCCCGGGCCTTAATAATTGGTAAATCCTTTGTAAAAAAAAATACAAAGCAAGAAAAAGTGTATGTGTGTGTGTCGTAGGTTAGGCTATGCTGTCTAACCCCTCTCTTCCTGCTTTATTCTCCTAGTTCACCTTCGTTAGCCACTCATCCCTACCTCGATGGTAAGTTGGTTACAATTTGATTCTTTATTTTGAATTTATCCTTTCTCTTACATTAAACATTATTAAGCATTCAGTAAGTTCATTTAACGTTTTGAATTGTGTATACTCTTGCCCCTTTTTAGTTACCATAGTGTGTGTGCATGTGCGTGGTAGCCTCGCTTCTATTCCCCCCCCCCTCCTTTCATGCATCCAGTATGTTAGCACTCGTCTAGGCGGTAAGTATATAGTCTATGGAGGTTTATCAGGTTTGTGTCTAACTCTCTGACTCCATAGAAATAAATTTTTAAAAAACATATTTTAAGAGTGAATAAAAAAAGGCAACTTTATTTACTATTTGGGAGGTATGTAGAAAAGGTTCGTTTTGTGGCAGAAGAGAATTTTCGTGAAATGTGTGTGAGAAAATAAACTGAGAGAATGTTCATTGGGTTATACTCATCGGTTTAGGTGAGAACAAAGTTGGTTTGAATTTACTTTGGTGTCTTCCTTTTCTGGTTTTCGTGAACGAAGCAGTGTTTAGTCATTCAAGGCGTTCGGGCAATAACGTGGGTCCAGTATGTCGTTTTTGACTTTCATAACATTTTCGGGGCTCCTCCGGCCGCGTGGAAAATCAACCGTCCTTTCCTTTCTTCTTCTTCTTCTTCAAAACCTCCCGAAAAAAACGCGGCAAAAACCAAACTTCCTTTTTCCACCGGAAGTCCTGCATCTTCCAGTCCACAGTCAATTCTTATCAATCCCCACAAGTATCTATTTATTGTTTTTATTAACATTTATTATTGGACATCAATTTCTGTAGCATTACTGTTGTATTTATCTTTCTTTAGTGACTGTTGAGTGATTTAAACTTGCTTTCATACACTTGAAACGAATTCTCTTTCTTTTAATTCAACTTTTTTAACTAAAAAATGTGAAGAGCTGTCATACATAACTTCGTAGTTTAATTTATTTATATTTGATTTTTGGAGAGATTTTTGAAATTTAATTATTGTAAATTAAATTTATCTGTTATTTAGTAGACGAATGCAAGTAATTGTTCTTACGTTCATAGCTGGAGAAAAAAACAAAGATTTTGAAGTCTTTAAGCTAAATATTTGGTGAAAAATAAAGTTTATATGTAAACAGCCAACATCATGGTTCATTTTTTTAATCAGACTATAATGTAAGTTAAATTATTTTTTATTAAAATATAATTAATTAAAGCAATTTGTTCAAAATGAAAACTTGATTTACACATGAAATCAGACAAACAGACAATAACGTTATTATATATGTAAAAGTAAAGCCTTCTATTTTTTACCTAAAAAAGTTGAAGAACTTCATAGACGGAATTGGTACTATCAAAACAAGCGACCTTTTGTGCTCTAGGATTTATTTTTCTACATAGTCATTACCATTCTTAATGCATTTTTCAAGGAATTCAAAGGCACACGTTCATGATAGGGGCTGCTTTCTTAGAGTCTCGCATTGTCAATATCTGCAACAGAGAAAGATGAAACTTTTAGGTCATAAATATATAAGTTCTGTCATCATAACAATTCAATTTGCAATCTATTTTTGATCCATTCAGGTGAAATGAAAAAAATAGGAGTCATTACTTTTTGAATTCCACTCATGTATGTAAAGCAATTGCATTTTCATATTTAGTATCGATATTCCATACTTGTGAGCCTAGAAAATACAGAAGTATTCAGTTTGTACAGCAGATTCCAAAACAACATTTCAATCGATTTCATCGAATACATACTCTGTCCGACCTGATAAATTTTTTAAATGATAGAAACTTAATGAAGGTCACCATTTATCTTGCTTCATTCCTTAAATTGGTAAATCAAAATAGCATCATAATTCAGTGGATGCATCTTTATATGTGTTATTATCCGCCCATATGTATTTTTGTCTAAGAGTAAACAATTAATTGATATTAAGTAATAGATTTTCAAAATCAGAGGAAAAAAATTAGTCAAATAAAAACAAATACTGACGAGAGCTGAAATTGAAAAAATAAAAAAAAATTGGGGGTTATATTGCATCACTCTCACTAATTTTCTAATCGATTACATATTCTATCTGACCCAATAATTCATTCAGTAATAGAAACGGTTCACCGTTTATTTGTTTGTCATTTAAATTGGTGAACTAAAATGGCATCTTTGTTCGTTTGATGAATCCTTATTAAAAATTCCTTTCTTTTATGTTATTCGTCCCTTCTCGGTTTTGTCTGGAATTAAACAATCTATTAAGCAGAGAATTTTCAAAAACAAGGATAAAAAAACTTATAACATAGAAAAAGTAGATGGCGAAAGCTGAAATTTAAAAAAAAAAAAAAAAATGTTCGGCCTACTATATCATTTTCATTAATTTTCTAAATCCACTACATACTATATTATATCCAACCTGGGAATTCTTTGAGAATCCAAAACCTACAGAGATTTACCATTTATTCTGCTCCATTCATTAACATTGGTAAATTCATCCTAATTCACTGGGTGAATCTTTATTCAAAGATCTTATTTTTATATGTTACTAGCAGGGACACCCGGTTTTACTCAGGGCCGTATAAAACAATGCGAAAAATAAAGTTGGTTTTGAACATATCTGCTATTCTTCGGATAGAGGAATTTTTGATGTCTATGTATCATTCTCTATCTCGAGCAAAAGAATAAGTTTTTTAGCGTGTTAAATTGTTAGATTAAAGTACAGGAGAAATTTTTAAAAAGTACACTCCTCTCCACATATAAAGAATGGCTTTCTAAATAATAACGTTATTATTTCAGCAGGTCTGTATTTTGTAGAAGTCAGTTTTCTTTTTATTAAATTAAACGTAGATTCCATGAACAAAGCTTCTTTCTTAGAAGTGCACGCCTGTGGAATTCTCTTCTGTTTGCCTGTTTCCCACCTGACTACAACTTGGATGTCTTCAAGTCCAACATAAACAAATTCCTGATGAACCGCCCCCTTAACTAAGACACTTTATGAAATCTCCAATACTAATGATTACTACGATACTATCCCATTGATTACTGTACATGCAATAACCCTTATCCCCGAGTGGCTTCTGGACCTTGATAAGTGGTGACTACCATGTAAAAAAAAAAAAAAATTGGTAAATGAAAGTACACAATAGTTAAATAAAACATGAACACTTAGCATTACTTGATCAATGATTTTTAGATTTTTATTCACAGATTTTTATATGTTATTACTAGGGCCATGACAACAGCATATTTATTTCCTTGTTTTATTCTCAGGTAATATATCCACTGATATCTTATATGCTTTTATGTGAAGTGATGTGGTTTTCGGTTGATTAATTGTGTCTAACTGTGTCGGATATATACTAGAGAGTCCAAACAATGGAAAGAATATGCTGTTGTCATAGCTCTAGTCCTTATTCAGTTTTGTCTGGGATCAAACAATCTATTGACGTTGAGTAAAGGATTTACCAATACAAGGAGAAAAAAAACACTCCCAATGAAAGAAACTATAAATGAAATGTTGGGGCTACTGCATAACGTTTTCTAATACCCTTAGAAAAGTTATAAAGCCATATATCTTCTCTCCAGCTATGGGTATAATAGTATCCAAAATGAGCATATCAGGCCTTGATTCTGTAACTAGACTGAGTAAAACTCCAAAATGAGACTAGTCCAGCTCAGCTCCTTTTTTTTTTTTTAAATCATTTTCATATCAAACAAGGCATATTGCCACATGGATGTAAATCAGAGGGAAAAAATTCCTCAAATAAAAACAAATAATGAGAGCTGAAATTAAAAAATAAAAAAAAATTGAGGGTTGTATTGCATCACTTTCACTAATTTTCTAATCGATTACATATTCTATCTGACCCAATAATTCATTCAGTAATAGAAACGGTTCACCGTTTATTTGTTTGTCATTTAAATTGGTGAACTAAAATGGCATCTTTGTTCG
>NC_136486.1:31162633-31167633 GCF_053919585.1 Euprymna scolopes
GTGAGCATATATGTGTGTGTGTGTTTGTGTGTGTGTGTGTGTGTTTGTGTGTGTGTGTGTGTGTTTTCTTTCTTCATTTGAGGATTCGTTTCTTCTGTGGAAAGCAACCATTTATTAAGTCGTCTGATGAGGACTTCCGGTTTTAACTGACTATTTGCCCGAAACATAGCATGCCCAGTATTGCGACCATCTAAATTTGTTCATGTTAATAAAAAAAATATATCTTGCTCTTCTTTTATTCAGCACTCTTAATAAACTCGTTAAATTCATTAGTTATCACTCTTGAATACCTTTAACCTGGTATTACTTCATACATATATGGATGCATCTACAGACATACACGTGTATTCAGCCATCACGTATTTTGTTTTTTTTTCAATCTTCATCATAGAGGGCTTTTTCGGCCAACTTCAGATCTTCATAGCCTGTAGCACATCTGGTAGATAACTATAATACTTTCCAAAGCATTTATCAAGTCGACTTTCGGTATCTTTAAACAAGAGAAGCCGCAAGTACAAGAATGTGACTATCTGCATCCAATAGACACGCACACTTCATCACTGTTCTATCATCAGTATTTGAATAACAGATTCATACCAACATTTTTTGACAAGGGAGTCACACCAGAAGGAAAAAAACTTTGTTCATGGAACTTATGTTTAGGTTTAGGTATAAAGGGTGAGGGAAATTGTTGATAATAGTTATAGCAAGACGAGTACGTTTTGTGAATGTTTGTCACGAGAGGACCATAGATTAAAGCTCAGACGAGCACCTGCCATGAAAATAACGACAGAACAAAGCCAGGTTCGCAACATCTTTTCTGTATAAAAGAAGTTACAGGGAAGAAAAAAGGGGATCACCTACTAAATTACGAAGCCAGGTTAGAACTCTGCCAAGACAGAATAGGGAGCTCCAAACAGTTCATCCCCAGATGTGACGTATTTGGCTTTTATACAAGTAGGAGATTGCGTCAGGAGTGATTTACTTTCTGGAGCGGTAGAATGATGCAATCATTTTTCCGACGACTTTGGCAACCGATTTAATGTAAGTTTGTTGTTTTTATCTCAGGTCAGGATGCATATTCATTCGAATAGTACAGATATTGATGGCTATGGCTCTCCATCCATTTCTCTCCCTCGAGGCATTCATGAATTCATTGTTGCTCATCATTTTTGATGTAGCTCACGTGTTCAGACTGTGAACGTATGTTTCTCGCTGTCGTTCTCTGCTTCTTCTACCCACAATCTTTCCCGTTATTCTTTGCTTGTTGTCGTAGAGTAGTTTGATGACGACCAGGTGCCACATCTATCATGGTAATCCTTACCGAGCGAGGTGTTCTGATTCAGAACCCTATTCACGCTGTTTCTCGAATAAAGAGTTTAATGTATTGTCATAGCTTTCTTTGCAGTTGTACAGACATTAGGTTGCAGTTTCTTTCTGTCCGAGCAGTGCTCATACTGGAAGATTGTCCTGACCATTGTACCCAGAGGCATCTTCTGCTCAGCACAACGAAATATGAAACCATGAACAGAAGTATTTGTTTGCTTCCGTGTTACATCAATCACCGGCTTTACATCATCTCACGTTACTCTGATGGGGGGGGGGGTAAGTGGGTTCTCGACCATGCCCAAGGGTCTCCCACAGACTAGCAGAAGGATGGAGGCGTCTTACTTTTTCTTTGACAGTAGTGCTGACCCGCTATCCGTTAGGATGCATATAAAGATATGTAAATGTGAATATACACGTACACATCCGTAGCCTGTTTGAAACTGTAAATCAATTTGAAAATAACACAAATCTTAATTTTATCATTTATCAAATCATCTTAATAATCGAAAACTCATATTTAAAATTTCAAAATATGATATTTTGTTTCTAATTAGTATTTAAAATTGATATATGTTTTGAATATAAAATGTGCCTGTCAGAATTAATATTCTGAATAAATCAATCAAAATGCCGGACACAAAATCATATGAAGTCATATACATATCATCAATAATCGATATGATACGTTTCAGTTAAAAATAAAAAGAACCGGCAGCACCACAAAATGAACACTTTTCTTCTGACATCTATATTATAATAACAAAAAAATGATGAATTTCAAGTCAAACGAATGGTACCTACATAAGTGTCATGTCGCAAATAGTAACATATCCAAAAATTACGGAAAACGATAAGGTAGAAAAATAATTATTAATGAAAAAGTGTTTTCAGATAAAGTTTATATAATTCAATTTGTCCGACATTTTGACTTACATTCATTATGTGACGTAAGCAACGGAACTTAATTATCTCCCCTGTCAACTCATGTTTTTTTAGGAAGTGTAACAGTGATTTCGCTTCATTTCATAAATTTCTTTCTTCATTAATAATTATTTTTCTACCTCATCGTTTTTCATAATGTTTTGATATGTTCCTATTTTGAAACTTGATAATTACGTAATTTGTTTCGCTTGAAATTCAACATTTTTTCATTAACCTAATATAGAAACACCCTTTTTGCTTTAATCTTGTATTTTCACACAGTTCTCACCAACTTAAAGAATGTTGCAGTCAAACTTCCAGTTATTAGAGAACAAAAGGGTATCTCAATATCGATAGCAATACCAAAGCGACGGGTAGAATTAACCTCCTCCAAAAGAGGAAGTTTCAGGGGAGTGCGAAATTCACAAGCGGTTCCCAATCACATGTACATATTCGTCAGGTCTCGATGTTCTCTTACATACAGCGCCTGGTATTCCCAAATGGTAACCCATCTGGTACTGGCCAGCTCAACGTTGCTTAACTTTAGTGATCTAATGAGACCTGGTGTGTCAACGTTATTATGCCGTATTATCTCAATGTTATGGATCTGTCATGTGATGTAAATTCTAGCGCATATATATCTTTAAATTGAATCTATTTCGGTTAATGTAGTTTCCTATCAAATTAAAACGAATTTCTCTTTTATCCCATTCAACCCTGGAATTTCATATAATTTAGAGGCTGATTGAACCCTATTTGATTATCTTACATTATAACCGGCCTGAAGAAGAGGTGTGCTTAGTCGTGAAACTGCTTGGCGATCTGATTCGAGTATCGAACATTTGTGGATCTTCGAGTATGTTATCTACCGAATGTTTAGTGTTACGTAGTTCGAGTTAGAAAACATTACATATTTCCGAAACGTTCTTAGCCATAATATTAATTTTAATTGTTTACTTAGGAGTCACCATTTGTCAAGGCCCGAAGGCCACTCGGGGATAAGGGTTAATGAATGTAAGGTAGTAGTGTGGTTATCGTTAATGGTGTAAATTGGGTAGAAGTTGATAATTTATGGCAGCAGTTCAACAAGAACTTGTTTACATTGGACTTGAAGATTACCATATGCTAATTGACTGGAAATTTTCTTCCAATATTCTAATTAGTTGGCTGTTAGAGATGAAATATAAATTTGTGTACAATTTGTATTTTTTTTGTCACGTAAATGTGAATGTACAGTATAATCCCGGAATGCGGTGGCCCTAGGATATAGGTTTTTCAGGCTACAATGTGGAATACGATGTTTTTTCCGGTCCCTGGTTACGGTATTTGCCCCGCCTTACGATGTTATTTATAATGTTCTTTGATTATATATGTGTATGATATACTGTACTGTATTTTGTTACTAATGTTTAATGCCGTATCCCGAGGTTCTATTGTATTGAATTTTTTTTTTTTTTTTTTATTATTTCACAATTTTTTTTGTATCAAATGATATTGAATGACATTATTTTTCTTTGTTCAATGATTTGATCATGAAACTTTGGAACTTCCATTTTAAGAATAAATGGTTTCTTAATGAAAGAAATTGTAGCAGAATTTAAAAAAAAAAACGGGAAAAATCATTTTGTCTTTGTGTTCTTAAAATCTTTCTCCTTTTTTTTTCACTCAAGAAAAAAGACTATAAAAAATGTAATCCTAGACGGAAAATAAAACAGCATGTTGCCTATAAATTCGTGCAATACAATGCAGTTAAAATATTTAAAGATACATTTTTTTTTTTTTAAATTCAAATCAGACATCTTTAAGAAAGACAATGTCAGCGTTTGTTTTACTGCTAAGGATCAATTTAAAATTGGGAAAAGTAATTTCATTTTTAGGTTCTAGCAAATCGCCAGGCGTTACCCGGTCGTTAAATATGCTTATACAGGATATTTTTATTCATGCAGATTTCGTATTTATTATTATAGAGCCAATTCTTTATTGCTTATTATAACGTACCCAATATATAATAGTGATTTCAAAATTTTTAAAAATAAATATGACTTGGGTGCCATCAGCTAGAATGAGAACTAAAACATTTAGCGGATAAGTACTGTATTTAAACACTTATATATTAGTTATGACATTGAATCTGACGATTCTGTATGGTAAAATCGTGATTTAAATATGATGTGATATATATATATATATATATGTATATATACATATATATATGTATATGATTACTTCATTTTATTACGTCAATTAATATACAAAGATATGATTTTATGCGTAAATTTTTCAGTATTTATTTCAACAGTGCTCAATACATAGGTAGAGCTAGATAGTCAGTTATAAAAATATATATAGCAATATATTTTCATAATTTATTTATATATATATATATATATATATATAACTACTTCATTTATTCACATAAATTTAATATACAAGAGTATAGATTTATGCGTAAACTTTAAGTATTTACTTCAAAAGTGCTCAATACGTAGGTAGAGCTAGTTATTAATTTATAAAATATATATGGCGATTAAGCTACACTGAATATTCTGCGTTTTATCCAACTATAGGATTCGTCAGGCTTATGCGAATCCTATAGTTGGATGAAACGCAGAATATTCAGTGTAGCTTAATCGCCATATATATTTTATAAATTACTATATATATATTAGGCACCGCCAAAACTGGGGGGGGGGGCAGGTCAGTACTTTTTGACGGACCGTCTTTTTAAAAATCTACCAAAAATCAGGTAA